>NC_133663.1:64422871-64582871 GCF_037893015.1 Macrotis lagotis
AACAAAAAGAAAAAAATGGAAAGGCAAGACAAAAATTTTCTTAATAATTTATTTTAAATAATAGAAGCAAAAAAAGAGCAAAAAGAATGTTAGGTTACTACAGCTTCTAACTGTTAACTATGCCATGAGACCAAATAGACTCTATAAATGCTAAGATTCTCCAGTCTCCTGTTTGGGAATAATCATTGAACTCTAGTTCTGACCTTGCACCAGGCTATTCTTGCATTTAACAAATGCTTTCATTCTTCATCTCTAACTTTTAGTTTCATTGACTTTCTTTAAGATTTAACTCAAACCCTAACCTTTTCAGGAAGACTTTTCCTCTTTCTCTTTTCTTCCTCCATAGGTGACTTAAGATATTAACTTCCAACTATCACATGTATATCTTAAATGTCTCCTTTAGAACATGAGTTTCTCTTTGAGAGTAAGGGACATATCTTTTATTTTCTTTTTGTCTCCAACATTAAGACAAAGATTGGTACATAATAAGGCATTTAAAAAATGTTTGTTGATTGACTGACAACATCTAACCCCAGAATACAATAGGACTTTTTAGTGAGATCAATGGTCACTCAAGAGAGATAAACCTAGTAATCCCCCTTGTAAAAACCAAGTGGATGAAGGGTAGGTATTGACTTAATTATGACATGCAATCAAATGGGCAGTGCAAGGATTTAGTCCATTAGGATATGTATCTTGGACAGAAATGACAAAGAGCAGGCCTGAGAATGCAATAGAAGAAGAAAGTGGAAAAGCTAGAATATAAGTCCCTTGAGGGTGGGAGCTATTTTGTTTTTGTCTTGTATCTCCAGATCCTAGTATCACTTAATAAATACTTGTTGATTGGCTAGATTACATCTGGGAAACTATAGAAGTTTCAAGAACCCTAAGCTCTTCTGAATAGCACGAGTCCATCTTTTTTTTTTTTTAAAAAACTTGTTTGTCCTGGTGATGCTGTGTCTACAAATCAAGAGACAGTATGATCTCAAAGGAGTCAAAATTGTAGGTATGCCAAAGAACAGTGCAAAGAAATGCAGTAAAGGCAGAGGTAGATTCTCAGATTTGAAAGAACCCCATTTATAAGTTTCCTTAGGAAGTGGTCATCCTTCTCCAGTGATAGAGAACTCACTATCCTAGAGACAAAATCTCACTGCAACATTCATCTAATTTCTGCTCTTTCTTGACAACCAAACCATACTGCACTGATGGACAATTAACATCAATTCCCACCTGGTCACTGCTGAAAGGAAACTGTGGTCATATGTGGAAGTCAGACATGTTGGAATCAGGTGTGGAAGTCAGACATGTTGGAATCAGGTCAGTCTTCGTTTGATGCTCCCCATTTTAAGGTATGCTTGTTGATGAGTTTTACAAAGTAGAAAACTGAGGCTGGAAGAGGTCTAGTGGCTTCCCCAGTCAGTATGTCAGTGACAGAATTTACACTCAAATCTACTTGACTCCAAAACCAATACTCTAGCTACAGTGTCACTTAGCTGGATGAATATCAGAGCATATTTGCTAAAAAGAGTATGAACCGATGTAAATAAAATACTTTGAAAAGACATAAACATGAAATAAATAAAATATATTTACTACCTTTAAAGTACAATTTCAAAATAAGTGTGCCAACACATATAGAGATGTTTAAAAATTGAAAAGTCAAAAGGACTTGCAGCCTTGATGAGGAATGGAAAGAAACCAAATTAAACAATCTGACTAAGGAGTAAGAGGCGCAAGAATCAGGAAGAGCAGAGTAGACAGGTCTTTTGGGAAAGGATTTGGAGGCCAAAAGAGAAAGAAAATTGGTTAGAGGATTCATATTACAAATTTGAGAATGGCAGATCCTATCTACACATGTAAAACTAATCTGGTTCACCAAGCTGGAGACCAAGGTTGCAATTCTTGAAGAATAAAGGCACCAAGTACAAAGACAAGCTTTCAGTGGCCTGTAGATTAAAATCATTGCTTCAATGTAACCTATCTGTTCTATTGGAGACAAAATATCTGAAAGTGGGAACTTTTTTTAACTGTTCTACCTAAACTGGAAAAAATACTTAGCATGAAATCAAAAATGATTATAACACATAAATAAAATGATGGAATTCTCAGAAATTCCAAATTGATATAAGAATTTCAGAAACCAGATTTTAAAGTTCAAATAAAGACTATAAATATGTTAAGATCTGGTGATATTTTAAGCAGTATGAAGGGGGGGCGCTATATAGTTTCTTTTAACTATAGAGAATCAGACATGATACTTGGCCCTGAAGACACAATTCTTTTTAACTTTCCTCTTAACGTTTCCAGGCAACCAATACTTATTTTTGGTCTTACCCTTGCCCTGAAATGTTGTATTTTGTAAGCAAATATCAATTATTCATTCATCATAGACCATTTTATCTTTTCATAACTTCATACATAATAGATACCAAGGATTCATTTTTGCTGAAAAACACAGCATAAAGGAGACTGGTATGAAAGCAACAATTTAACTTCATATATAAGATTTTTCAAATGACACTTGGTTTCCTCTAAGTGATACAGTAATAAATCACCTTGATTACTATTACAACCCTCTGGAGATGAAAAACAAATAAACCAAGAGAAGTACTAATGGTAACTGGTGGGATTGGGGTGGGGGGTTGAAATGCATTTAACTATGAAAACTTTTTTTTAAAGTCTTTCTTCCACAAATTCTTGGATTCCTTCAAACTTAAGCGTTTGCTGACAGGCCCAGAAGGGATAATTTTGCTATTGTCGTCACACACAACCCACATTTTGGCCAGAAAGACAATGTTGGTTCTGTATCCTCTCAGGAAGCTCTATTTCACAGTTCAGAATCATATTCATCCTTCTTGAGCAGCAAGGCTGAGAGATCCAGTAAAAAAATATCATGTTTTCTGTTCATGAATAAGCAGTTATCACTTTCAAGCCCCTGGTGTCACCAGCAGTGACTCCTGTCCTTTCTGGGTCTTACCTCTTCATCTGGTTTCATGATGGGAACTCTGTAGCTTACTCTATGTGGAGAGAAATATGTTTGAATCCACCAATTTATTTAGCATATGCTAAACGGTGTGTGTGTGTGTGTGTGTGTGTGTGCACGCACGTGTGCATGCGAAATGTGCATATTTAAATTTCTAAGGCTTCTAATGCCCACAAAGAGCACTAGAATTTTCTCCATAGATTGAATTAAACTCTTTACTTTCAAAGTTACTATTATTTTTATCATACATTCTCAAGGATCCCAACTCCAGCAGTATGGGATCGATTGGCCAAGACATTTATGATAATATGTGGTAATCAATTTCTTCACCTAAATTGAGGCCAAAGCAGAGAATCTCAGAGCCAACAGTGACTTTGGGCATCATCTAGTCTGAGGTTTTTACCTTGGGCTTCAGGAACCCCTATACATTTCAGGGGGTCTGTGAATTTAAAAAAATATTTTGATAATTTTATTTTTTTATAGGCAGTTAGGTGGTACTATGAATAGAGTGCTGGCCTTGGAGTCAGGAAGGTCTGAGTTCAAATCCAGTCTTAGACACTTACTAGCTATGTGGTCCTGGGAGAGTCACTTAACCACTCAATTTCCTCATCTGTAAAATTGAGGATAAATAATAGGATTTTTGAGATCAAATAAAAATAATTTAATTGTGCCTGGCACATAATAAGGTCATATAAAGGTTAACAATTATTATTGTGGTTATTAGCACTTTATTTTTATTTTTAATTCAGTTCCAAATTCTCTACTCTCCCTCTCCTCCAATCACTGAGAAAACAAAAAAAAAATTAAAACCATTACAAAGATGTATAGCTGTGCAAAACAAATTTCTGGCAATAGCTTTTTTTCAGGGGTGGGGGGAAAGAATGTGTTTCAATAGAATGGGTCTCTTTTGTAATCCCTATGCATTTTATTTAATATATTTTAAATTTTACTTGGGAAAAGAGATTCACAGGTTTTATCAGGCTGCCAAAGAGATCCATGAAACAAGCAACCAAAAAGGTTAAGGACCCCAATCTAGCTGTATCCCTCATTTCTATAGATGAGAAATGCAAGTCCAAAGACACAATGTGGGAGGACTGGAAAGAACACTAAATTTAGAATCAGAAGAATCCTAAGTTCAGATCCTATTTCTGACACAGCTCCATGACCACAGGCGAGTACCTCAGACTCCTCGTTTGTAGAATGAAAAAATAATATTTAATAGAAATAGAAATAATAATACCCATGGTAATTATCTCAAGAATAAAGATCAAATGAGATAGGTATGTAAAACTCCTTTTAAGGCTTAGGCTGCTTATAAATCATATCATTTTGAATAATGCCAAGGTCACAAGTTGTAAAATGGCAACACATAATAGAAACTGTATAGTTGGAGGTGCATCTATGCCAGCTCTCTTTTCAACAGTCCTTGGTTTTTCTGGGGGTTTTAGTGTCTCTGCCAGGGCCACATACTTCTTTAATTTTTGTCTGTAGCCAGGAGTTTCAGGAAGGATTTCCTTTCCCTGTGTTTGAAGGGCCTTTTCATAGCCATGTTGCTTCAGACAAGCTCCAAAAAAAGGCAGTGGGGATTGGACTGAACTTCCTGTATTTCAGCCAGGATCAGCTTTCTCTGGAGTCCAACCTCCGATGAACAGATATTGAATGGTGGCCAGACAGTCAGCTACAGTAGTGTCTAAACGAATGGCTCAGCTTTCCTCCAATTCTCATAGGGGTACCAACTACTCCTCTATTTTTAGTCTGCTGTAAAGATAAATGTGAAGATATTTGTGAAGGTTCCTAATTTATTTTAACAGAGATACTATCAGCAGAATTTACAATCAAGAGAAAAACTAGTAATTTTTAAAAAAAATTATAAACATAATCCAAGAATAAGTAAATCATATTCAACCTACTATTTTACTGAAGTAGCCAAACAAGGATGTATACTTTTCAATTTATTTGATCTCTTTCCTTCCTTTCCCTTCCCTCCTCTTACCCAAGGAATTAGAGGTGCTTCATACTTACTTCCCCCTTATCATTAATGAAAGGAAACACTCTAGAACAAAACTTATTAACTTGGTACATGTGAACTTGTTTCTTTTTTAAAATATTTTATAACCATAGTTCAATATAATCAGTTTACTTTGTAACTCTGGACTAAATTTTATTTTATGCATTTAAAAATAACTTGAGAGGTACCAGACTCCCAAAGGGAATCATAACATAAAAAAATTTAAGAACTCCAGTTCTAAAATCAAAGACTGAGAAAAGCTAAGAGATTTGTTGATAGTTATATGTATATATATATATATACATACATGTATATATGCATACATACACACATACATACATGTATTTTTAAAGTTCAACGAAGCTAGACAACCTCCACTCCAATCCATTTTCTCTAAACCAAGGGACTTGGGGGAGTAAGGAGTGATGATGTCAGATAATTCTGTCATATCTATTGCTTTCCAGAAAACCTGAAGGATTTAGCCCAAAGGTCACAAAGGCTCCCACACCAAAACCATATGGTTTTAGCTCTCTCAGCACATCAAAAATGATTTTTGCTCATTTATTAGATCAGAGAGAGGCAAGTGAGCAGTGTCATGCATGATCAGAGGTTTTCCCAAATGACAAGCAAGGCTATCAAAGTATTCACCATCAATAGCATCATAGGTAAGTTATTTATACTTTTTTTTAAAAAAAGGTCATGAAGAAAATAATCACTGTAGAATGTACCCCTTTTCTCCCCCACTTCTTTCAGTCTGTCAGGTCTTTCTTATTGAAAATAGAATGGTTCAATCAGATTTAATTTGTGCTCTTTTATCACATGAAGGCCAAATAGAAGAGACCTTTGATGAATATCAATCTTTCTCCCAGAGGAATAAATGACAAAATGAACTGAAAATTATTCTATGAAGGACTAGGCTTAAGGCAGAGCAAGAAAACATTTAGCAATTCTATCAAACTGGAAAGATTTTTGAGGACATACTGGAGATGAACTGTGTCTATCAAAGAAATACTGATATATAAGAGATACTGAGATGCTCAACAGCAGAAGGCTAGCCTCCAAAGGACAAACTTAAATTTTCTACAGTCATTCCTGAAACAGACAAAAGTCCAAATGACCTCAGTCCCCATGTATACTTCTCACTTTTGCAGTGATGATGGTCTGTTTTACACCAATGAAAAAAAAATAGCAGAAGGCACTAAATATCACATAATCTTAGACTGTCTGCAGACATTACATCAATTATCACTACACCCACATGTGTTATTTGCCCATAGCATAGATCAAAAGGTTGAGATTCTACCTGAATAACTGAACCATATCCACACTAACCTTTTCACTCTAAATGAAATGAGATGATAATAATGAGGATGAAACTAATGGGAATAATAGCTCAAAAAATCCATTCAGAGAGGTGAATAAAGCTAGTATTCAATACCTACAGGTTAACCTTATATAAGATTCAATGACAGTCCTAACTGGGCCCCAGAACTGAAACAAGAAACGAGAGTTACCTAGGGCAGATAGCTAGGTAATAAACAATGGATAGAGCACTGAGTCAAGAGTAGGAAAGAACGGAGTTCAAATCTGTTCTTATTTTCTGAAGCTAACTGAAGCAAGCTAACTTCTTTATGTCTCAGTTTCACAAACTATAAAATAGGCATAATAGCAGTACTTACCTCAGAGGGTTGTGAGGCTCAAATGAGTTAAAATTTATAAAGTGCTTACCATAATGTCACTACATGAAAGACATTTAATAAATGTTTATTTCCTTCCCATTTTGACAACATCAAGCTTTTGCCTAAAACAAAAGTTTATTTTGTTATGAACAATATTCTTCAAAAGGTAAAATTTGTCTATTAATTAAAGAATACTGCAGTCTGAAGAATTAAAGTAAGTGCAAGGGCAACTAGAAAGATCATTTTATTGAGCATATGATCATACCACTTTATAGTTCTCCAAATAACAACAGTCAATCAGCCTTCATAAAAAGGACTGCATTTTCTGCACCAACATCTGTTGCAGTAGACAGAATAGGGAAAATCCATAAAGAATGATGGGATCCACAAACTAATTCAACATACATCCTTCGGACTCAGCGACTTCACTAGGAAGTCAGACAAGCAAGGCAGCTGAGAAGAGAGGGAAAAGGTAACAAAAATGACAATGGGAAATACAAGTCAGTATGGATCAAAAAATGAAAAGGCTTGTAAAAATAAACAGAAGTCTTACACTTGTAAGGGCATGAATACTGGAGTCAAGAAAGCACAGGAAGCAGAAACATTACACACAAAGAGAACTCAACTGGATCCAAACAGACAGAAAACAACTGGTTGCAGATGTAGCAGTCATTTCAGAAAAGGTTGACTGGGTGAAGTTATATCATACCCTGGCTGGAGCAAAGGTCAATGTAAATACCAAATTAGAAGAAAGGAAAAAATTAAGGAGGTAATCCTGTGTACCATGATAGCAGCCCCAAATACTGACCTGGAAAAAAAAAATGAATGACATGAAGACACCCACTATTTCCTTGAAAAATTTAGCTCTAGATTCTAGAACAAGAAGGGTGAAATGTAATCAACAGATATGGTCTCCTTTCTAAGAAGGGAGATGATATCCAAAGACAACACCATGTAAGACAATATGTTCATTTACAAAAGACCACAGAAGAAGATAACTAAAGAATTTGAATATTACCTCACAGAAAGCAAAAAGAGGGGAAAAAAGAAGACTGAAGATCTTAGTGTGAGATCAAATCAAACTAGATCATCCCTAAGTATCTGTAGGTCAGCCCAAAACAAACAGAAGGGATCAGAAACAGATCAATTAGTGTTTTTAGGTTGATTTATTCTTGTCAGTAATGAAAGCCTTATATTTTACAGCCTCAGGATCCAAAGTAGTATCTGAGGAGCTAACCATAGCAATTAAGAAAATAAGGCCAGGAGCGGCTAGGTGGCGCAGTGGATAGAGCACCTGCCCTGGAGTCAGGAGTACCTGGGCTCAAATCGGGTCTCAAATACTTAATAATTACCTAGCCATGTGGCCTTGGGCAAGCCACTTAACCCCATTTGCCTTGCAAAAACCTAAAAACAAAGAAAATAAGGCCAGAAAAAAGTAGCTAAACTGGTCATATATGTACAGAAGAAATTCATGTTAGAGGTAGCACCTGCCCCCCCCCCAACCTCTACAACTCATGATATTCAACTCCAAACTGCTCCATCTCCATTCTCAGAATATGTTCAGAATATGTCATTTTCTTCTTTGTCTCCGCACTCATGGTTTCTTTCAAAGTCTCAACTAAAATTCTCCCTTATGCTTGAAAGTCTTTCTAGTCTACCTTAATACCAGCTTCTTCCCTCAGAGATTATCACCCAGTTATCCTGTATAAATCTGATTTCTGTGCACATACACACACAAATATCTATATCTATCTAGATACACACACATATACATATCTATACATGTTTATACCTTGTTTTCATGTTGTTGGATTTTGAACTCCTTGATGACAAGAACTATTTTTTGTCTTTCTATTCTCAGCATTTAACAGTGCCAGGAAAACAGTAGTTATTTAATAAATTTAATATATAATAAAAACTTACTCGATAAATTTAAAAGTATTAAAGGATGCATTTTCATTATTTCCCAAAAGAGAAAGAATACAATAGAAGGGAATGGGTCAGAAATTACAGTTTATCAAAAAACGTGCCTATGACGATTTCTTGGGGGCATTTAGGGGGCACAGTAGCTAGAGTGTCAGACATGGATTCAGATAATCTCATGTTCATGAGTTTAAATCTGGATTCAAAAACACGTATTAATTTTTTTGTGACCCTGGGTAAGTCACTTCACCCTGTTTCCCTTGGTTTCCTCACATGTAAAAATGAGATGGAGAAGGAATTGGAAAGCTATTTCAGTATCTTCACCAAGAAAATTAAAACTGGGGTCACAAAGAGTCAGATACAACTAAAGGGACTGAACAACAACAGATACTGCAAGTGTTAATTCATATGACTTGTAGCTTGTGACAATAAAATCTTTATAAGGATTATCTGGTTTTTTATAGATGATTTTCTATAACCAACCACATCTTTATTTCCAAACCAGTTGACTGAATGGTACAGAAACTATATATTTTTATTTTGTAAACTATATGACTCATTTACAATAAAAGAGTCTTAAAGGTGCTCCTCAAACAGGGTGTACATGTTAATGTTACATAATATTTGTCAGCTGTTCTATGCAAAATATAATTGGGTTCACAAATGAAATGGCTAACAAAAACTTGCATGGTTCATTTCACAGTTTCTTCCTGCTACAAATGCCTTTTTTAAAAAAATCAACAAAAACTCATCAAACAATGTTATTTGTCTATAAAGGTAGAAATACTACTAAACTGAAAAAAATTCCAATTGCTGCTCATCCAAAGAATTAAGGGGAGCTTTAGAGTGAGTAGCTTTGGGCCATGGCATGTTACCAATGAAGAATTGATGTTAAAAAATATTTGTTATCCCTAGCCCAGAACTGAAGCTCAGTATCTTCCTAACTCCATCTAAGTACTAGGAGGCTTCTCACAAAAGGTCTCTTTGATTTGTACCCCCTGAAAAGCTTTCATAATCCTCATCAAAGGACAGAGCTATAGTTCCAGCCTGTCTGGGGGTTCCATAGGTAGATGTACTTAAAATAGTTTGTGTTATTGGTTTCAGATTGTATCCTGCTTTAAAATAATATTTTCTTTTCTTTTAAAAAATAATAATGTGGGGGGTGGCTAGGTGGTGCAGTGGATAGAGCACCGGCCATCGAGTCAGGAGTACCTGAGTTCAAATCCGGCCTCAGACACTTAATAATTACCTAGCTATTTGGCCTTGGGCAAGCCATTTAACCCCATTGCCTTGCAAAAAACTAAAAAAAAATTAAAGAAATAATAATAATAATGTGCTTTATTGATCTATAGATTAAAGCTATCCCAAAAAAGATTTTGTAGTTGCTTCATCTCTTATTCAACAGGTATACTGACATCTAAACTCAAGGGACTCTAGAAGCTGTGCTAACTTTTCAGATGGAATATTTAATCCACAAGGAAAACCAGACAATATTTAGTTTAGGCTTCAAAATTATAACTAGTGTCCGAATACTGGTTCTTTTTAACTCTGGATTTGTCCTTCCACTATAGTTCTCCTCTAATGTCTTACTGTGGTTTGGAGATGACCTGAAGTACTTAAAGGTTAAGGTAGAAATGGAAAATCCCTCTATTCTTCTTGAAAAATAGTCAACCATGGCTTTTGCCATTTATGCTCTTTGACAATATTAATGGTAATAGAGAAGATCATGAAAACATAACAGCCTGAAACACATGACCTGATCACTCATTATCGTAGGAGAATAGATTGTTCTCATTTGACTCACATTGCATTCAAGGATCAAACTAGCCTAGGATGATTGAGATTTTTGAAACACGGTATTTCTGTGTGTGCCATCTCCTCCTCTTCCATAGCAACTAGGATCCCTAAACCTCATCAGCATATATCATCACGAGGAAAAATTACCTCCAGAGCATTGTAATCTTGAGGCTACCTTCTTAGTGTTTCCCTTATCCCAATTCTTGGGAGATAGACCCAAACTCTCTAAGGGACAGAAAGTTTTCTCTCTCAGTGATGGTTTTCCATCATAGTCATGTCCAGCGTTTTGTGATTTCTTTTGGGGGTTTTCTTGGGAAAGATACTGAAATGGTTTGCCATTGCCTTCTCCAGCTTAACTTTGCAGATGAGGAAACTGAAGCAAACAGAGTTAAGTGAATTGCCCAGGGTCACATAGCTAGGAAGTATCTGAGGCCAGATATAAACTCAGGAAGAGAAGTCTTCCTGATTTTTTGCCCAGTGCTCTTATCTGCTGTCTTCTCCCAATATGTCCTCATACATATTTGGGCTATCCTTTGTGGTATCACCAAACTATTCCCCCAAATGAATTTGGTGTAGACATAAGAAATTCTAAGTTATGTCTCTTTTCAGTCTTGGTATCTATCTATCTATATATGTATATACATATATATATATATATATATATATATATATATATATATATGTGTGTGTGTGTGTGTAGCATACATAATTTCAAAGTCTCTCTATAGAAGTCCAGGTTTAAGGTTGTTGAAAGAAGTACTCTGCCACAATGGTGTCAAACTCCATCAGAAATAGTCCACTAAACTATGATACTTGCTGTTACATATTGACTTAGAAAACTACAATATATTACAATTATCAGTGTCTTACTGTATTTTATGTTTTGCTAAATATCTCCCCATTATATTTTAATATAATTTCCACTATAGGTACTGTAGTGTTTCTAAGAGTCTGCAGATTAGGGATTTGATACCTCTGCCCTACAATAATACTTTCTACTGATATACTGGAATCTCCATTGCATCTCTAATTACTGTTGATACTGTAATCTCTGTGGACAAGGAAGCACTGACTCAGTGAATAAAAGTATAGGACCTTGAGTTGGGGAAATCTGAGTTTAAATTTGGCCTCACAGGGTGGCTAGGTTGCCCAGTGGATAGAGCACTTGCCCTGTGGATAGGGCACTTGCCCTGGAGTCAGGAGTACCTGAGTTCAAATCCAGCCTTAGATACTTAATAATTACCTAGCTATGTGGCCTTGGGCAAGCCACTTAAACCCACTGCCTTGAAAAAAAAACTAAAATAAAAAATTAAATAAATAAATAAATAGAATTGGCCTTAGATATTTACTAGAAGCTAGTTAAGGAAGCCATGTGAACTTATTTGCCTCTGTTTCCCCTCACTTGTAAAAATAAGTTAAGAGAAAAAAATGGAGAGCATGAAGAGTTGAACATGACAGAACAAAAGGAAAGCATATCAAAATGCCATAATAAGAGATAGCATATATATATAGTGCTTTAAACTTTAGAAAGCATGTTATACATGGGGTGCTAAATAAATACCACCTGCAAAAAAAGACTTATTAGGCAATATCTTTTAAGAGTTATGTAAAATTTTTGAAAGGCAATATTGTTCAATATCAAAATAATAGCCCAAGATTCAATTAGAAGATCAACATAAAGAAGGTTGAAAAGGACTCTTTTCAACTAAATTACCTATAAGTCTGCTATTAAGCCTTATTACCAATTTGTATGGAGGGAGGTGGGCATACAGGAACCTTGTAGAAGATATACCAAAAGGTATATCTTTTCTATTTTTGAATAGAAAAAAGAAAAGAGTTTTGCAGGTGAAAGAGTTAAGCGAGAAAACTAATCTATGTTTGAGACTTTCTGCCTTATGGTCATGGGCAAGCTACTGTCTGGTTTCAGTTCATACCAGCTATGTTGTGTTTCAGATATACCAAGAATAAAATAAGTAAGAATGATGATGACCTTACAAAAAATATCAATACTGTGTAGCCTTTGAATCAGTTTTGTAGTCATAACTTATTGTGTAGGGCAAATATATTAAATAGATCTAAACAAGATGTCCTTTTTCTCCTTGTGGGGTCTTCAAACTAAGCCTTTTTTTGATGACCAGGCTAAATTCTCCTTTCAATTCATGGTCATCACTCTCCTGTTAGGAGTCCTGCTCCATGAACCTATCTCATTCCTCAAATGATTGCTTGAATCTGTGTCTGAAATGAAAGTACATGTCTTTGCAAAGGTCTCTCATTACCATGTTTGTTCAGTAACAGATACTTTAATGTTTCCTGTATTCTGACCTTGCCTAAAATGTAGCAAGGTCAGGGGTTAGCTGAAGATAAACAAAATATTAGAGGAGAGCAATGATCCAGATCTTTTTCTGAATATTAAGAATTTTCTGGGGGGGGGGGGCAGCTACGTGGCACAATGGATAAAGCACCAGCCCTGAGGTCAGGAGGACCGGAGTTCAAATTCAGCCTCAAACACTTAGTACTTCCTTAACTGTATGATCTTGGATAAGTTACTTAACACCATTGCCTTGCAAAACAAAAAAATTTCCAAACTGGGAGCTCTGGCCTATTTTGTTTGTACCATCAATTCTTGTTAATACTATAAATACCATCAAATAGCTGAAGAAGGGTATGAGCCATATGGGCCTTTGCTAAAAAATGAGCTACTATAATAGGGTATGACTGATCATATAACCAGAAAGAAGGTAACCAGGGAGGAGGTGGTAGTGGCTGATGACCAAGCAAAAAGATCCCACCCAGAAATGCCCTATTCCCTCCCTTCCATCTGAAGAGATAGGCAAATCCAGGTCTTCTCAATCCAGCTGGGAGAGGGAGCATAACGAATGTTGGCTAGTCAACTTTATACAGCAACACTCAAAAGTGTTACAGTACGACAACAATCTCAAAGCTAGCTGAGTGACAGCAAACATAAAGGGGCTATCAGTACAAATCCCTAGTTTGGGGTTATTTTCAGCTATTCTCAGACAAGTCTAAGTCTTTTAGTCAATTACTTACTTGAAAGCATATATAGTCAGTCCTCTTTATCAAATTTACAGAGGAGACAAATATAGTAGCATGGCTTACATATTGGTCGACGGAATAAGGATCCAGAGATCTCAAAACACTTAGAAAGTGGATGAAATCTTAAAAGGATTAAATTTAATAGGGAAAAAAGTAATAGATTTTTTATTAATTTTAGAAGGGCAAAATGCATCTGTGTTCAATAAAATTAACCTCAATAACTATTAGATCAATAATGAGAAATATAAAGACTTTAGATTTGGGGATAAGAATTCTTTATTTGGTAAAAAAAATGGGGGGAAAACTGAAAAGCACAAAGGCTGAAACTGGGCAAAGGCCAGTATCTTACAACATTTACCATGCATGATAAGGTCAAAATGGATATATGACCTAAATATAAAGAGAAGAAATGAGAAGAACAAGTAATATATTACTTATCACTTACTGAATCAATCATACTGGATCAATCAACCACCAAATGCCTCTCTTGTGCCAGACACTGTACAAGATTCAGGGGTACAAATATAAAACTGAGACACTTCTTGTCCTCATGGAGTTTACCTTGTGATGGAATAGAAGCATCAGTTCATGCAAGGACACTGTTGTGTTAGTTAACTAGAAGCTCTATGTAAGCCTACAATAAGTCAGTGCTGACTGAAAAAAGATTCAATCTTTTGCTTCATTAATTGGTCACCATACTATCAAAAACAAGTCCCTGCTTCTGTTGCCATCTGTGGTTCTGTGTCTAGTTCTGGGCACCATTTTAGAAGGAATATTGAGAAATCAAAGCATGTCAGACAGGTTAGTAGGAAGATTGAGAGTCATGTTATACAATGAATAGTTGCAAAAAGAATACAAAGATCAAGCATTTGAGGTAACATGACCCACTTGATCTGGAAGAAGGAAGCCTTGATTTCAACTTGGTCCCTTAGCATCTATGTGATTTTGGTTCAATTATTTCATCTCTCTGGGTCTGTTTCCTCATCAGTAAAATGAATGGGTTGGATTAGATGACTTCTAAATTTCATTCCATCTCAAAAATCTATGATTCCAAGGAATATGGATTAGATTATGGAGTGACTGAATAAGTCATGGTATATGAACAAAATAGAATACTATTGTTCTATAAGAATTGATCTTAGTATGGTTTTAGAGCAATGGGCACAACCACAGAGGAGAAAATTTTGACACATGATGAGAAAGAGCTTTCTAATTGTTATAGCTATCCAAAAACACCATGGAAAGCCTTGAATTGATGATTTCCCCATCAATAAAATATTCACATAAAGGCTTTATATAAAAGCAAAGATCAACCTGATTCTCCTCTCCACTCTCCCCATTGAGAAAGCCTGAGAGGCAGCTAGGTGGTGCAGTGGATAAAGCACCAGCCCTGGAGTCAGGAGTACCTGAGTTCAAATCTGGTCTCAGACACTTAATAATTACTTAGCCGTGTGGCCTTGGGCAAGCCACTTAACCCCATTGCCTTGAAAAAAAAACCTAAAAAAAAAGAGAGAAAGCCTGAAAAGCAAAATCCCAATTATAAGCATGTATAATAAAAAAATTCTCACATTGTCCATATCCAAAAAAAAAAGGTCTTAATTTGTACCCTGAATCCCATTACCTTTTCAGCAAGAGATGGGCAGAATGTTTCATCACAAGTTCTCTGAAATTGTGATTGGTCATTGTATTAATAGAGTTTCTACATCTTTTAAAATTGTTTATCTTTACAACATGGTTGTTATAGCATAATTTTTTTTTCTGTTTACCTTCCTGTACCTTAGTTCATACAATTCTTCCCAAATTGCTCTAAAACCATACTAAGATCAATTCTTATAGAACAATAGTATTCTATTTTGTTCATATACCATGACTTATTCAGTCACTCCATAATTCATGGGCACCCCTTTGATTTCCAATTCTCCGCCACTACAAAAAAAAGCTGCTATAAATATTTTTGTGGATATGGGTCCAGTTACTCTTTGTTTAATCTCTTTAGGGTATAAAGCTAACAGAAGCTCAGTAGGGTCAAAAGGTATACATAGCTTTTGTGGGATAGTTTCCAATTGCTTTCTGGAAAGTCCCTTATTCTGAATGCAAAACATAGTTAAATAAATAGGAGAAAACTTTCCACCACCCATTAAACACAGGCTATCTCAACCATGAAGGCCCTAAGCTAAGTTCTTTATTGCTTTCCTGATCAATCCATACAGTTTTAGAGCAAGTGGGGTGAGACAATCAAGAAGAAATGCAGAAGTTGGTGAGACTGAAATAATACAAATTAGAAGCAACTCACTAGAGAATTAGAACGGAAAAGAACATGGGAGGACAGCACAATTTCTTTACTAGGAAACCCTGGTAAAGATACTAGTAGCACTATGCTATCATGAGATTCTTTGCTTCCAGCAAAAAGATCATGTTGGACACAAGGCAAGAATACTTATGTTGAAGGCATAATTCTTATCAATTGCAAAAATGGTTTAATAATTAATGAATATAGCAACAGAAACAAAAATGATTTTTTAGAACTAAAAACAGAGAAATGTATGGGCCATTATATCTCAAATTTAATTTCCAAGGCACACAAAATTGTGCCAGATTTATCTTTACTCCCCATAACAAAGCACAATAGATTTACTTTTTTTATAACTTTATTTTAAAAATAAATATAACTATATAACTTTACAATGTTCAATTTTTTAAAAATTACTGCATGAAGAAAAAAATCAATAAGGTGGTGCTTTATGTTAACAAAAGCTTAGTCAACTATATAAGAACAGAAGCCATTACATAAAAATACCAACTTCCTTGCTCAAGCAAAGAATACATCTCTCTTTTATCTTAATACTGAAACAAATACATAATGAAATAGTCAAATGGGTAGATACTGTACAGATTCATAATCTCAGAAGCATTCCTATCAATTTAGCTGACAACCTGGTATGGAACTGTCAACATAAAAAGAAGAGAAATGTAAATAAAACAATGTACACAGGGAGTATGTATGTTGATGTCTGTAGATTCACCAATACTTTTTAGTGACAACTAAACTCAGTGTTTCTTCTGAGACAAAAAAAAACAGAGTCATAGATTTAGAGCAGGAGGGACCTAGAGACTCATCTTTTTCAACTCCTTTTTTTTCTTTTGAATTTACAAACACCCCCCCCCCAGAGAATATTTCCATATACAAAGTAGAATTAAAAAAAAGATTATATGTAAAACCATAACTCTCTATTACATATAACTTACATTAAAATATTTGTGTATATACATATAGTATATTGTTTGTCTCTTGTTCTCAAAAAAAGATCATGACATCACAGGGAGTTGATGTCATGACATGCATGGGAACTGAATTTGAATGGGGGGGGCGGTTCTAGGCAAAGTCACCAATCTCACTTTCTCCTCCAGAGCCAGGTTCCAATGGCCAGCTATGAATCAGAATGACTGGTGATGGCCCTGGATGCAAGGCAGTCAGGGTTAAGTGACTTGTATTACCCAGCTAATAAATATCAAGTGTCTGAGGGTGGATTTGAATTCAGGTCCTCCTGACTCCAGGGCTGGTGCTCCACTGATCCACTGTATCTCCCTGTATATACAGATAGATATGTATATACAAACATAGATACATATAGACATAGATACATTTTTGTATAAATATATAAAATCAATTCACCATGTTGCTTTCAACATTCCTGTTGTGTTTTCTTTGTGCTTTTTAGACAAGCTTCAATGAATGTCTTATTTCTTTTCTTCTTCCTCATCTTTTACAAATGAGGAAACTGAGGCAATGAAGAGGTTAAGTGATTTATACAGACTCACAAATCTAGTAGGTCTCAGAGGTAAAATTTCAACCTTGATCTTCCTATATTTCTTTTCTCCCCCATTAGAAATGAGCTCCTTGGGGACAAGTACTGGATTTGTATACCTATCTCTTAGCACAAAATAAGAACTTAATAAACAATGCATTTTTTCAAGTGAAGTCAATAGGTATTTGTTAGGCATCTAATATGTGTCAGTCATTATTAAGTACAGGAAAGAAAGAGTTCAAGATCTCTTGGAGCTGATAGTGTAATGGAAGAGATTACATGCAAATGATCAAGTACAAAAAAGAGCTGTGCAAAATAAACTGAGATTATTTTAGAGATAAGGCATTAATGTGGGATGAGACTGGTAGGAGGTCAGGGTCAGGGAAGGTTTCTAGCAAAAAAGTAGAATTTTAAATAAGACTTGAAAGAAGTTAAAAAAAAAGGTAGAGTTAAGAAGAAAAAAATCCTAGGCCTGAGGGACAATCAGGGATAATGCCCCATTAGTGAAAATACCATTGGACCATGCAGCTTGCTCATCAGCTAGCCCTCACATTTGCTACATGATTAATTTGGCTCATTTCTTGGTTATAGATTTTTGAGCACTAATTTTTCATAATATAAAAAGATGAATAAGGTGTGATCCATATGACTAATGTATAAACAGTGTTGAGGTTTTCTTATCTTACTTTTGTCACCATTCTCAAAATTAAACATATCCTACCCTGCTCAAAGGGTACTAGGTTATTTGTGGAAAGTGTTAAAAAAAACCTCACACCCTATACCAAGATAAGATCCAAATGGATACAGGATTTAGACATAAAAAAAAATACTATAAGCAAATTAGAAGATCAAGGACTAGTTTACCTGTCAGATCTATGGAAAGGGAAGCAGTTAATGACTAGGGAAGAGATGGAGAACATCACTAAAAACAAACTAGATGATTTTGATTACATTAAATTAAAAAGCTTTTGCACAGATAAAACTATTGTAACCAAGATCAAAAGAAATGTAGCAAACTGGGAAACAATATTTACAGCTAATGTTTCTGACAAAGGACTCATTTCTAAAATATACAGAGAGCTGAGTCATATTTTAAAAAAAAGCCATTCCCCAACTGACAAATGGTCAAAGGATATGAAAAGGCAATTTACAGATGAGGAGATTAAAGCAATCCATAGTCCTATGAAAAATTGCTCTAAATAATTACTTATTAGAGAAATGCAAATTAAAGTTTCTCTGAGGTACCACCTCATACCTCTCACAGTGGTCAATATGACCAGAAAGGATAATGATCATTGTTGGAAGGGTTGTGGGAAATCTGGGACACTATTACACTGTTGGTGGAGCTGTGAACTCATCCAAACTTTCTGGAGAGAAATTTAGAATTATGGCCAAAGGGCAACAAAAATGTGCATACCCTTTGATCCAGCAATACCACTACTGGGTCTATACCCTGAAGAGATGACGAAAAAGTAAAAGTACCACTTGTACAAAAATATTCATAGCAGTCCTGTTTGTGGTGGCAAAGAACTGGAAATCAAGTAAATGCCCTTCAATTGGGGAATGGCTTAACAAACTGTGGTATATGTATGTCATGGAACACTATTGTTCTATTAGAAACCAGGAGGGATGGGAATTCAGGGAAGCCTGGAGAGATCTGCATGAACTGATGCTGAGTGAGATGAGCAGAACCAGAAGAACACTGTACACCAGTAACTGGGGGGGGGGGTGATGATCAGCCTTGATGGACTTGCTCATTCCATCAGTGCAACAATCAGGGACAATTTGGGGCTGTCTTCGATGGAGAATACCATCTGTATCCAGAGAAAGAACTGTGGAGTTTGAACAAAGTCCAAGGACTATTTCCTTTAATTTAGGAAAAAAACCTGATTATCTTATTGTCTGATCTTTCTATCTCTTATACTTTATGTTTCTTCTTTAAGGATATGATTTCTCTCTCATTACAGTCAATTTGGATCAATGTATAACATGGAAACAATGTAAAGACTGACAAATTGCTTTCTGTGGGGGGCAGGGGGAAGGAAGCAAGAGTAGAGGAATTGTAAAACTCAAAATGTTTAATAAAAAAAGAAAGTGTTAAAAATACTCCTCTTCCTTAGAATCTTACTAGATCTTACTAAACTCACTTAGCTCTGTTTGCCTCAGTTTCCTCACCAGTAAAATGAGCTGGAAGAGGAAAAGGCAAACTACCCCCTGTGTATCTTTGCCAAGAAAATCTCAAATGAAATCACAAAGAGTTGGGCCTGTCTGAAATCGAAACAGCCACTCCACTCCCAAGTCATTTTACATACCAAAAACACCATCCCCAAAGAATTCCTCACGGGAAGACAAAGAAATACTGATGCAAACCATGGGCATCTGTGAATTTATTGGGTTCCATGAAATTTTGACAGCTCTGCTTCTGCCAAAATCATCTAAAAAATGAATTCAAGTCCTTTTTTTTTCTTATTTCTATAGGGTTCAAATTTGGAGGATCTTGTATAATTTAGTGAATTTGATGAATTGTATAAGGATCTGGAAACTTCCTTCTTTTTCTTCTTTCCTTTCTTCCTTCCATCTTATAAATGAGGAAACTGAGGCAATGGAGAGATTAAGTGATTTATACAGAATCACAAATCTAGTAGGTCTCAGAGGTAAAATTTGAACCCTGATCTTCCTATGATTTGTTCTCTCCCCCATTAGAAGTGAGTTTCTGGGGGTCAAGGACTATGTTTCTATACCTATTTCCATACCACCTTTCTAGAGAAAGAAAAAAGAACGTGATCCATCCCAAACACAGAGCTGATGGTATCTGAATACAGACTGGAACATACTTTTTTTCCTTCTCTCACTTTATTTTTTTTTTTGAGGTTTCTCTATCTTTGTAGGGGAGAGAGGGGATTATGCTTACTTTTACAACAAGACTATTGTTCTTTTTTTAAGACTATTATTCTAATGTGAAAAATAAAGGGGGGAAAACAGAAAATTCTGTCAAAAAAAAGAAATCTACTATTCATTTTTATCTTCACTATTAAGGTACTCATCGAAATTTCTCAGTTCTTAAAGGCCCCCACTTCCACTCTACCACAGACATTTGTCAAAATGACCTTGCTATCACTTTAAACCACTCATCTTCAAGGTCTGAATTCTGAAATGCCCTTTTCTGACCAATTGCCTTAAAACCTTACTCATTTTTTTTATTTTTTACTCTCATTGTAAGCCCAATTTCTTGATTCTTCCAACCTTGTTCTTAACTCACTACTACTTTTGATCCTATGATATGCTAAGACATTTCAACCCTCTTCTCCCAACTTAAATCCCTTCTCCTTGATCTATACACTACTTCCTGCCTTACTAAGGCTCAACCTTGGCTAACCTTTACCATTACTTGCTTCCATCCTATTCCAAAGTTGCTGAGTTATCACTGGAAGAAATTATGCTGACCTGGCTCATTACAAATGTATGTGAATGAACATTAACTGAGTTCTCCCTGCTCAGCAACAAACTCACACTCCTCCCAGAAGCACTTCCAAATCTTCCCTTCCATTTACTCAAGCTCAAGACTACCTGCTCTATCCTCACTTCCAGACAATTATTCACATTTTATTGGTTGAAACTATTTAAAGTAAAAACACTCAGGCTTATTCCTCTGCTTTTGATTATCACCTATGCTCCCTTCCTTCAGGATCAGAGGATCTTCTTTGTTAAAACTAATGTGTATACTACTTCATTTCCTCTCATCTCTTCTCTTCCCTCCCCTGGGACTTTGTTCTAATAATTTAATCAAATCAACCTCTTTAATTCCTTTGCCCCTCTCAATCAAAGATCCCATCTCTTCCTTTTCAGTGCCAAATTAAAGTTATTAGCTTCTTTCCTCACTCCCCATTTAACCCCATTGAAATCTAACTTTAGTTTTTTCCATTTTTCCAAAATAGCTTTCCAGAAGATCACTATTTGCTTCGCTATCACCAAATCCAGGAGGTTTTAGTCATCTTCCTTGATCATGCTGAGGCATTTGGCACTCCAGCCTCCTTCTTTCGTTGACTGATGGTTCTCTTTATATCATCTGTCTGACCAATTCTTCTTTATCTCCTTGGCTGGTTTCTCATCCTGCTTCCCTTGAGTATGGTTCTTTTTCAGTGTTCAGTTCCAGGGAGATCTCTGGCTCCCATTGTTTCCACTATCCCCTCTATGCAAATCACTCTCATATCTGTTTCTCCAACTCTCCCCAGAACTCCACCCTTTCAGTTAAATCTCAACTCAATTTTCAGACCTCTCCAGTTTCTATTTGTTTCTGTCAGGAGCTATAAAAGGAATGCATTCCTCACTCCCATTCTCTTTCTGTGGAAGCTCCTCCCTTCAAGATCCAATTTATATATCTCATTTCCTTCATGAAAACTTCTATCCAATATCCACTTCATGGCCTTCTCCCTTTCCTCTACTGGCTCACAAAGTTTTGTGAGTCTCTCCTTTACACTTAGAGCATTCTCATGTATTATAATTATTTTTGTATTTTTTCTTTCTCTACCATAAACAGTTGATAAATTTCTTGAAAGCATGGCATGAACATGCTATGTACCTACATTAGAAATCACTCAGCTTTCCACACTATACCTTGTAGATATTTAATAAATGCTGAATTGATAATGAAGTTATAAGTTTTTAAAATAATACATAGTAAAATTGACAGAATCATAGTATGGAGTTGTCTTTAAAAACAGCAACTTGAAAGAGGCCTTACTCTAGGGATTATTAGTGTAATTGTTTTATAGTAAGAATTCTAAGATGCAAAGACTTGGTAAAGGTTTCATAACTGGTGGGTGGCAGAGCTGAGATTAGAATTCAGATCTCCTTGACTCTGTCCTATCATCTTTTCACTCCTCAAACTGGTCCAAAAGCAGAAGGCTACATCTTGAAGATCGGTAAACAGATTTGCACTGACATCTTAGGAAGAATATTTAGCAAATCCTGAGGTTTTTAAAGATTTCCCTACTTCTATACTCCCCAAAATTTAACTTTAGAAATAGTTAGAAAGACTGCCTATAGAGATCATCAACATAAAAGTGTTTATTATTATTTGGAGAGACTCTAAAGCAATAATTAATGATGGGGAAACCCACAAATTACAAACTTGATGCTAACTTAGTGAGTAAGCAAAAGTGATGAAAATTAAAGATATTCTAGGGAGAGCTGTTGCCCTGGTCTAGATCAAGCCTCTAGAAGTAAATTGCCACTCTGAATAAAGACCTTTCTTGGGACTGATTGTCCTTTCGATCATAACACCTTGTGAATGAGGTTACCCACCACCCAAGACACACTCATAGAGCCCCATTAGAAGGACTGCATAGGTAGCTAACCCCTTTTTCCACCTCAGTCAATACTCATAGCTTCCAAAGGCTAACCAGGGTGGTATCCTATCCTCTTCCTTGATGTCAGTCAAAGCCTATGAAAACTCTTGTTATTAATTCTGGCCAAAGAGATAAGTGAAGGAAGCCTCATCTGATGCTCCATCTTGAAATAGAGATAATACTGAATTTATGAGGGTCAATTAGTACAGTCTGATTGAGGATGGGAGAAATGGAACTTAAGGATAAATTTAGGTTTTGTGAAGAACTCACCAACCATTCTCTCAGAGGGGAGGTAAGAAAAGTTTAAATTTTAATTCAAAGGTTGCCCGGTTTACAATTTACCACAAAATATTCACAAGCTAATACAAAAAAGTTCACAGGTAACTATAAAAAGCTCACAACTTCCTACCAAAGGCTCACAGGTTAGGTTCTTTGGAGAAGCAACAAAGAGAGTAAGTTAACCAGTAGAAGTAGGAAGAGGGGAGATTTTGGGGAATCATGCTCCCCTTGATGAGGGAAGAAATTGGTAGTGTCATAAAGATAAGAGTTCTTTTGAAAGTGTACAACTCAATGATTAATCTTGGAGTTGGAAAACCTCAGGATTTTTATTTTACAAGCCTGCAAAATTCACAGATTAAACTTTTCCTGGAGACAATAAACTGCTTGAGGACAGGCTGAATAACAAAGGTCTAGGTAAGAGTGCCAGAGGGAAAAGAGAGGAAGGAAAACAGCCATAAGAGCTGGCTGGGCTTAGACTCTATTGAATCCAGCCAAATGCAGCTGAGGTCATAGTTCTACAGGAGCATGAGGTTCTAGCTTAGAGAGAGAAAGTGGCCATCTTGCAAAGAAGAGAGGAAAGGAGAACTCCACTGCAGAATACCTTGCTTAAAGGGTGATTCTTGGGGAATTATTTAGCACTAGGCTCCAAGTATTCTCCAATAGAAATGCCACAGGAGCACCCCACCAAGGAGTGGTTAAGACAACACCCATCATGCATGAGTGGCATTTTACCAGTTGGTTTTTCCTGAACCAAAGGGTGTGGTCTTCATGTCCAACATGGCCATTTATTTCTCTGTGCCCTGCTTCACCCTCAGCAGGCTGACTTCCCATCAGAAGACAAGCAAGCAGAGAATAGGTAGTAGAGAAGAGCAAAAGGAGGAGACTTTGGGGGGAAGCTGAGGAGTGAGCTGAGCTTTTAAGGAGGGGGAAAGACAAGTTTATGAGGGGCAGTAGTTCAAAGAACAGAGTTGAGGTAAATTGGGACAGGCTGGTGAGGAGTGGGAGCTCAAAGACTAATCCCTTCAGGCTAAGACAGAGATCCATTGTTTTATTGATAACCTAGACAATGGGATGGGGACAGGGAGGCTACAGGGTCAATACAGAGGGTACAGATTAATAACTATAAAATGTTTCTCTGTTCGATTTCCCCTACATCATCAGTAGAAAGTAGATCACCTAATATTGACTGGAGTGAAATTTTCATGAACCAGCTTATGAAACCATCTACTGTGGTGTGGAAAAGAATAAGAATTGTATCATTCAATTATACATGTATAACCTATGGCCATTAGTTGCTATCCCAGGGTGTGGGGGTGAGGGAATGGTGGAAGAGAGAAAAAAATGTTGAAAATTATCTTAACATATTATTTGAAATATATACATATATATATGTATATGTAAAATTATAAAATTCCATGGTAAGTTTGGATGGTTTCTGCAAGAACAGAGAATATCAGAGGGAATGAAGTCACAATAATATGTTGTAGCATGTTTTATATACATAATTGAGAATCTGTAGCAGGAAGGTGTGGGGAGGGAAGGAAAATTTATTAAGGGCCTACAATGTGCTAGTACTGTACTTAGCACTTTATAAATATTATCACATTTGAAACTTCCAAGAATTCTGGGAAGTAGGTGCTATTATTATTTCCATTTTACAATTAAGGAGTCATAGGTTAAAAGATTTGCTTAGGGTCATGCAGCTAGGAAATGACCCAGGTTGGATTTGAATTCAAGTCTTGACCCTGCACTGACCTATTGTGCCATTTAGCTACTTTAGAAAGAAGGCTAATTGATTGTTTCCCTAGTTTATGTCTCTTTTGAGAAATGATGTGAAAGCAAAGGATGAAATGAAAATGAGAATCTTTAGATTTGGGGCAACTAGATGGTACAGTAGATAGCGTACTGGGCTTGAAATCAGGAAGACTCATCTTTTGAGTCCCAATCTGTTCTCAGATACTTACTAGCTGTGTGACCAGGGGCATGTTCCTTATCTGTAAAAAGAGTTGGATAACCAAATAACAACCCACTCCACTATCTTTTTTTCAGGAAAAACCTCAAAATGAGTTAGAGGGGACTGAACAACAATACAACAAAGATTTCAAAGAGTTCAAATGATAAAGTCTTTCTAATGCTCACCTTCCACCCCTGCAAAAGTAAAGATAACTTCCCAGTAATTATCCTAGTAGGTATTATCAACCTTAGGAGAACAAACCTTCTGTTATGTTAAAATATATTAGTTTGATTTGAGATGCATTTTTTTTAGGTTGTTTTTTTTTTTTTTTTTTTTTTGCAAGGCAAACAGGGTTAAGTGGCTTGCCCAAGGCCACACAGCTAGGTAATTATTAAGTGTCTGAGACCAGATTTGAACCCAGGTACTCCTGACTCCAGGGCCGGTGCTTTATCCACTAGCCACCTAGCCACCCCTCCCTTGTTTCTTTCACCAGAATACATAGAACATAATTTTTTTCTCTTTATTGATTTTGCAGTTTTCTCACCTTTTTGATTCAATTTGGAAATGTTATGACCTGCACTGAATTTTAAGTCCAGTCTATTTTGTAGATCATAAAAGGAGGTATAAAGAAATGGCTGTGATGGTCAGAGAGATCACTCATGATGACAAGTTTTTTAAGAATGAGAATTACTACCATTCAAATTTATCACTAATACAAAGAATTCAGGGTGTATTCAAGAATCAAACTTTGCCAGTGTTGTTGGCAATAGCTTTGCACAGGATAATCTTAGGCATATACACTACCCAAATAACTCCAGATTTGCAAAGAGTGGTGACATTGGAATGTATTCCTCTGCTTAGATAGGCAAGAAAGAAAAGCTGAAGTTGTATTCTGAAAACCTACTTGAATAAATTACGGGCAATGTCAAGGATCTAACTTTTCTTGGTTTTGCTTCAGTTTTGTCTGACAAGGGTCTTCCTCTAAATAGAGGTGAATGAGTTAACCGAGGTGGGGAATCTTTTTTCTCCCAAAGGCCATTTAGATATTTATAGCATCATTCCCTGCTATAGTTGACCAAATATTTAATTAATTCGCTCCTAAAAAGCTCCAAGATTTATTGAATTTTGAGTCCCACCTGAGGTTGCCATGGCAGTATCAGATGCCTGAAAGGAAGAAATGAGTTTTCTTCATACTCCACTGATTCCATAATTTAAAAATCACATTATGGTAATCTTAGAAGGGAGCATAAAGTTGTGGTTAAACCTTATTATTATTATAAAAAAGAAGAAAATGGGAATCCTGAAATGTTAAGTGACTTAAAACCACATAGCTAGTTAACAGTAGCCAGATATGCTCTTTCCATTAACAATCAACCAACAAGTATTTTGGTATAGGTGTCCCTATCTCATTCAAACTGTAAGTTCATGGCCATTCTCATGAATGAAACTCTGACTGACTTTGACCTGGTCTGTTTCCAACTTTGGCTGGTTTGTCCCTCTTGAGGCAGTCTGATGATTCTCCATTCCCAGGGATTTGTACTGGAGCTGCCTTTATCCCTTATGGTAGCTCAGAACTGAATTCAAGTGATCACCACTAGTAATAGAGGTTAAAGGCATCTTCCACCACATCTCATCAACAATTATTTCTTAAGTACCTTTAAAAGGAATTGTCCCCCCAGAAAATAAAAAAAATAAAAAAAAGGAATTGTCCCAGCTGCCTCCCACTTACCTTGGTATAAATTCTACATCTGACATTAGCTGTGAGACCATGAGGAGGACAGGGGAAGGGAAAGGCACCTGCCTTTTCTAAGTGTCATCATCTACATCTATAAAATGAGAATAATAATTTCCATAGCAAGCCCGTCTTTTACAAGGCTGTTATATCCACCTGAGTTAGTGCTTGCAGTGTGCTATATAAACCTTTAAAAGCACTTAAATATGAAGATTGGCAAGATAGAGTGGAAAGAATTCTAGTTTCCAATTCCACCACTCATACTTGAGCTGTGGAACTGAGTTCAAACTCCAAGTTTTCATTTCTTCATCTGTAAAATAGGGGTAATAAGATTCATATTACCCACCTCTAAAGGTTCTTCTCAAATGGCATCCCAAGCTTTAAAACTGCCCTAAGATTCTTGGGACACTATTATGGAAAATAAGTAAAGAAATTGTTCTGGATTTCTAGGTTACATGTTTTGTTGTGTCATACAAGGGTGAAGCAAAGTATAGACACAACTAAAATATATATGGAAGCATCTGAATACATGATTTCTTTTCTTTTTGAAGTCAAGTATTGAAGAAAGAAGAAAGAAAAAAAATGCCAAAAAGCAAAACAAAACCCTGTTCCAAGTCTGCCAAAGCTCTAACTGTAACAGGGAGAACAGATGGGGGGAAGGGAAATGAAGGTTCTAAGATAAGCTCCTAGAAAGAGCAAATGGACCACAAACAAGACTAAAAAAGAAGAATACTAAAGCCCCATAAGAGGGTGTAGAATTTTTAATTCATTCCATATACATCAAAGCATAAGGTTTATCACCTATATTTTTCTTAGTCTCAAAATATATACTATAAAAACTATCTGTTTCTCCCAAAGAGTAAACTCTGCAACTTACAGAAAATAGCAGTTTGTCTTAATGTCTGTGCCCCAGTTGACTCTCCACTGAGTAACCACAGCCATTGCAGGTGGCCAGGTGACATCTTTCTGCTGTATCAACTTGCAACAAGCCAATCCTGGCAGATTTGTAAATCACATCCAGGTCAACCTGCTCTCATCCCTGGCAGGCTGACAGCTAGCTGAAGGATGTGTCATTTCTGTAGGGGAACACTGTAGTTTAGAGTCTGCGTTTCCTTGGTCCTGCCTAGACAAAACAGGGTTACCTAACCATGGCCACCAAGAAGCACTGTGGCAGCAAATTGTGTAAGCCTAGGGGAAGGGAAAGGAGTACATTGTTCTTTGAGACACCCTTTTAAAAAGTGGCACTTGAGAACCAGCAGAATGAAAGGACATAGGCAGCTGAAGAAGTAAACCTAAGGCTTTGAAGGACAGTTCCTTTCTCTCCCAAACAGGATGCTCACTGAAAGGTCTGAATTGGATCAATGTATACCATGGAAACAATGTAAAGACTGACAAATTGCCTTCTGTGGAGGGTGGATAGTAAGATTAGGGGGAAAATTGTAAAACTCAAAATAAATAAAATCTTTTTTTTTAAAGGGTCTGGATTACAAAGAAAGGACAAAATTAACAACTAAAGTTTAGTGTTAATGAAAGATGGGGGACACCGTCTAACAATCAGATGAAGGAAGACACCGGTCCAATATCTCCCTGGGCCTCAGGTTTATAACCTGTAAAAGGAGGGGGAAGGGGTTAAAAGAGACTCTAGTCTAGGGGTGGCTAGGTGGCACAGTGGACAGAGCACTGGCCCTGGAGTCAGGAGTACTTGAGTTCAAATCCGACCTCAGACAATAATTACCCAGCCGTGTGGCCTTGGGCAAGTCACTTAACCCGATTGCCTAGCCAAAAAAACCTAAAAAAAAAAGCAGAGAGAGAGAGAGAATCTAGTCTAGCTAATCTCCCCAGCTTTCAATCCAAAGAAAGATTTGCTTATAATTTCTTTCCAAGCAAGTCAACCAGGATGGTTCTAGAATTGAGGAGAGAAAGAAATGCTCTTTTTTATTTTTAAAAAAAGGCAATAAGGTGGCCCTCCCCAGCCCCCCTTCTAGTCACCCCCCCCCCAGGCCAAGACCCTGAGTGTGGAGGCGGAGAGGGGCTTTCCCTCCCCCCGACCCGACGAGTGGTTTCCATTTTCTGCAGGGGCCGAGGGGGTGGCCGGCCTGCCCCGCCTGCCCATCCTTGCCCGGGAGGAAGCCTTGGGACCGGCTGCCCCGCGCCCCCAGCCCGGTCCTGCTCTCTCTGCGCACCTGGACCAGCCATTACCTGCGGGAAGTCGCCGCTCCGGCCGCCCTGGCCGTTGGCCCCCCGGGGATGGCCGGGGCCCGGCCGGGGCTCCTGGGGGGCCTCGGGGGGCGCCGGGTAGAGCCCGCAGCGGCGCTGGAAGCGCGCCACCAATTGGGAATCGCCGGTGCTCCGCAGCAGTGCGGCCATGGTCTGCGCAGCGCGGCCGCGGCCCCGGGAGCAGGAAGGAGGGTGCAGGTGCGGGCGCCAGGCGGCCCAGCCCGGCCCGGCCCGGCCAGCCCGCTCCGCACGCCCAGACGCAGTCCCTCCGGCCTCCCGGGGACCCGCCCGCCCCCCGAGCTGGGGGCCAACAGGTGTGACTGCGCCGGTGCTGGCGCTGGGGCCAGGTGCCTGGGGCCTGCTCCGCCGCGCAAGCCCCGCCCCGCCTCCGGCCCGGCCAATAAGGCGCCGCCGAACGGTCCTGGGCTGGGGCTGGCGGACAGGTGTTCCTTCTCCATCCCGGGCCGCGGCAGCTCAGCCCGGAGTGGCCCAAGGCCTCATCCCACACTCGCCGCTGCCCTCGTGGGATGACGGCCAAGGAGGGCCCGGGCTCCTGACCATCCAAACCCCGCTGTCCACTAGCATGACGTCAGGGAGGCGATGCCATGACAAGCACGTGAACGGGCTGTGAGGGAGGGAGGCTCACTTTCTCCTCCAGAGCCATCGGGGCCCGTGGCAGGATCCGATTCACAGGCTTGTCACGAGAATGAAGGACCAGCAACACCCATGAATCGTGCGAGGCTTGGAGATGGCCTGCGTGCCAGGCAATCAGGGTGAAGTGACTTGCCCAGGGTCACACAGCTAGTAAGAGTCAAATGTCTGAGGTCAGGTTTGAAACTCCCAAAGTCAGTATTCTATCCACTGCCCACCTTCATACCTGGTCACTGGACCTAGATGACTCCGGAGGAGAAAGTGAGGCTGATAACTTAGCACCGCCCCCCCCCCCCCTCAAATCCACTTCCCGTGCCTGTCATGGCATCGCCTCCCTGATATCCTTGTCTCAAGTCTTCTACCTGCCCTCACGGAAATGCTATGATCCCACCCAAGCATGAACTTTGACTTGCCTCCGCCTGCCCCACCCCACCTTAATTGCCTGAAATCTAAACAGAAAGGGTCTTTCTCCTCCGTCCCAGATTCCTGTAGGACCAGTTCATCCATAAGTATATGAGATGACTCCCGAGTTCTAAATACTGCGATTATGTAATAGTCTGTGGTGACCTTTTTCCCATCCTTGCTTAAGGTTTGGGAGGATGAAAAACTATCCTAAATCCTTTGCCAAAGATTTAGGGCTACATTGAATGGCACCGGGAACACTTTTGCTGAAGGAGGACTGAGTGGAAGGGAATGGTGGTGTTTGATTTTTTTGCTAGGGTATTGAATCTGTGCACCCTGAAGGGTGGGGGTGGGACCTGGGAGAGAGTGAGGAACCCACTTTCTCTTTTCTCCAGAACTAGAGTACATTGACAGCTATTATTCAGAGGGAGAGGCTCAGTTATATGCACCTTAGTGCCAGAAATCCTTGAGTTCAAGATAAGCATCTGACTTAGACTCTCTATCTAGGTGACCCAGAGGATAGAACACCAGCCCTGGTCCTTAGTTCAAATCCACCCTCAGATACTGACAGGGTCATCTCCAGTCCTCCTGAATTCATATCTAATCACTGGACCCAGATGGTTCTGGAGGAGAAAGTGAGGCTGATGACTTTGCAAAGCTTGCCCCCCTCACACTCAAGTCCAATTCACTTGCAAATGTCTGAGACTAGATTCAAACTTCCATCCTCCTGACTCCAAGAGCACTGCTCTAACCACTGAACCAGAATTGAGACTGGTGTCTTAGACTAGCCCCCCCTCACTCAAATTGAATTCATGTATTTGTCATTGTATCACCTCCCTAATGTCACGGTCCTCTCTCAGAATGAAGGACAAACATCATCAGCTTTAGGGTAGCTAGATGGCACAGTGGATAGAGCCTTGGAATCAGGAGGACCAGAGTTCAGATCCAGCCTCAGGCACTTGACACTCACTGTGTGACCTTGGGCACACATTTACCCCATTGCCTCACAAAAACCAAAAAAAGAAAAAAGACAGAATGAAGGCTAAATAACAAAAACAACAACTCCTAAATCAAGGACTTACCATGAGTCAGGCCCTTTGGCTATATTCCTGGGGATGTAGCACCTGATTTCAAGGAGCTCAAAGTCTAATAGAGACACAGCATGCAAACAACTACCTACCTACTGTCCTACTGTGTGTGTGTGTGTGTGTGTGTGTGTGTGTGTGTGTGTGTGTGTGTGTGTGGTGTGGGGGGATAATCAATAAAGGCTAGACCTTATTTAGAACCTAGAATAATCAGGAAAGGCTTCTGATAGAAGATAGGATTTTAGACGGAAGCCAGGAGGCTGAGATTGGGTGGGGTAAGGTAGGGAGAAGATTCCAGGCGTGGGAAACAACCAGTGAAACTATCTAGACATGAGAGATGGAGTAACTGGTATAAGGAACAGCAAAGAGGCCAGAGTCATTGGATCACAGAGTAAGTGGAAGGGAATAAGGTCTAAGAAGACTTGAGACAAGAGAGTCATGTTGTGAAGGGTTTTTAATACAAAACAGAGGGTTTTATTTTTAAACCTAGACATGATAAGAAATCCTGGGAATTTACTGAATAGAAAAGTAGTCAGGTCTAAGTTTTAGGAAGATTAATTTGAAAGTTGGGGCTAGGATGAACTGGAGTACAGAAGATATTTGAGACAGGCAGATCAACTAAAAGTCTATTGTAATAATCCAGGTCTGAAGTGACAAGGTAGTGACAAAGTTAGAAGAAATGATATCTATATTGTAAGTCTAGGTATGTCACTAAGAGGATGTTAATACCCTATGGTAATAGGGGAGTTAGAAAGAAGAGAAGTTTGTAAGAAAAGATAATTGGTTTGGCTTTGGATATCTTGAGTTTAAGATGTTTACTGGAAATCCAATTCAAGATGTCTGAAAGGTAGCTGGGAGAGAAGTTAGGGTTAGAATCATTAGTATAGAGGTGATAATTGAAATTATGAGAGCTGATGAGATCACAAGGGATATAGTATGGACAGAAAGAGAGGAGAGCCTAGGACTGAGCCCTGGGGGCGGGGGTAGTCACCTTTAGCTGGCATGACATAGAAAAAAGATGTAGCATAGATAGGAGGAGAATCAGGAGAGTGTAGAGTCATAGAAACCTAGAGAGAAGAGGCTATTAAGGAGAAGAGGGTGATCAACAGAGTCTAAAGCTGCAGAGAGGTCAAGAAAATGAGAACTGAACAAAAAGTCATTAAATTTGAAAATTAAGATAGATCATTGATAACTTTGGAGAGAGCAATTTTGGCTGAATAATGAAGTCAGAAGCCAGATTATAGAAAGCTCAAAAATAGAGTGAAAACAAAGGAAGTAGAAGTATTTATTATTTTTGGCCTCCTCAAAGAGTTTTATTCACAAAAGGGAGAAGAGGGGGAATAGGGGGGGGTGATTAGGAAATGAATGAATAGTTTTATAGGAAGTAAGTACCAATAGGTAGGGATATATTAAATATAAGAGAGACATGGGATCATGGGGGAAGGCAATCTACTGGAGAAAATGGAATCAAATTAGATCCTGTGCATATCAAAGGATTTGCCTTGGTAAGGATACCTCTCCATGTAAGATCTGGTCTTAATTGTTTTCAATTTTTTTCAGGAAAATATGGAGTTAGATTAGCAGCTGAATGAGTGGAGGAGAAGTCATAAGGATAAGGAATGATGAAAAGGTTCAAAACTCATTATGGTGGGGGTGGCTAGGTGGCATAGTGGATAAAGCACTGGCCTTGGAGTCAGGAGTACCTGGGTTCAAATCTGGTCTCAGACACTTAATAATTACCTAGCTGTGTGGCCTTGGGCAAGCCACTTAACCCCATTGCCTTATGGTGAATAGGATATTGACTAAGGAGACTTAAGAGAATTTGTCTTACCATAGTGAGGGTCCACTGAAGTTATGAAACACAAAGTGAGCATGGTTTCATGATTTTCTCCATTTCGATCAGCAGCATGTATATAGGAACAAAAATAACTGATGGTGGGATACATTCCAAACTGAGACTTGGCAGGGCATGATTGATGATAGATACATTATTTCTCAGCAGCCCAAGCTTATGGACAACTCTGACTTTATAAGCTATAGAAGATTTGGTCATTGGGGGGGGACTTTCTACTTGGAGAATTCCAAACACAGTGATGTCTGGAAGTATTATAAAAAATATTACATTAAGGACTTGTCATTTTGAATCATTTTGTAAGGAATGTCATTTGTCACTCACAGGTTATATACAATACCCTCTCTAGCATGCAACACTATTCTGGAGTTGCTGTGTCTGGGGGGAAAAAACAAAAAAACCAACAAACATTCTTTTTGGTGGCCCCAGGCTTTTGGTGAGAAACCTCTCCAAAGTCAAGAAGAATGGTCCTTGGAGGACAATTTGTAACTCAATAGTATTTGAAGCCTTGCTAATTTGGTGTGTTCTACATTTTAGGGTCTGTTGGTCTCCTTGCTAGGATGAGGAATTGGAAACAACAGAAAATGCTCCAGCCATGCCAACTGCCCTTGACTCCACTTGGGCACTCATGTCCAATCTTTCCCTCTCTGAAAATGGACTCTGATCAGCTTTGGCTTTATCTATCTCTGTTTTAGCTCTCTACTATACTTTCAAGACATCTTTACACATATCATACTCCCACACCGAAACAATTACCAGCTCCCCTCCAAGTCATCTTCCCTCCTTGGAATGTAAGCTCTTTGAGGACAAGAACTATCTTACTTGCTTTTATTTGTATTTCTTTAACTTAAATCAACATTTAACTCTGTGGTTGAGGCATTGTAAGTACTTAATAGGTAAATCATTTATTAAAACACTTATGTACCAGGCTAAATGTTAGAAATACAAGTAAAAATAGGCAATGCTTTATACATACATACATATATATATATATATATATATATATATATGTATATATGCAGTCAGAAATTTCAGTACCTAAAAAAAAATGAAGAAATAACTAGAATATAAAATCAATTGATCAACAGCTATGACACAATCACCAGGACATTCAGATTTTCTTTCCCAGGAAGAACTTTGGGTGGAGTAGAGTATTTCAGAATAGAATTGGCTTCTGGAAGAGAGCCCTTTCTGATGACAAAGCAGCATCTAAGGGAAATTTCCTAATTGGCTAGAATTGATGAGGCCACACAAAAGATTTAAATGATACACCAGAAGCTTTGTTTCCATTGAAAAAGGTATTCTCTTGATTCAGTTTCAGGTGAGAGGATAGTCTTTTCTAGCTATATAAGAAAGTTCTGATGTTGAATTGCACAAGAAATTATGATATGATGAATACAAATCCTGAGCTATTTCCAATGAGGTTGTGCTGTTTTAGGTCAGATCTCTTGGATTCTAAGTCTTCTAAGAGCCCTTTTGCCTCAGTAGTGCTATTTACATACATTGGTTTCTTCTCCTCTTGATCCTCCAATGGTATTTTGAGAACATGAAGTGAGATGAATGGAAGAATATGGGAAACTTGATGTGATAACTATAAAATAATTTTCATAACTTCAGGGGAAAGCATGAAGATTCAATGGACAGAAATTAAAGGAAGGCAGGCAGGTTCCAATGTTATAAGGAAGAATTTTCTAACAGTTGGAACTATAGCAAAAGAGTATGCTATGTTTGACAGTAAGTTGTCCTAATGGAATCATTCAAGCAAAGGTTGGATGACAATCTCAGGGATTATTCTAGAAGGGATTTTTGTAATGGACATAGGACTGGCCCTGACTAACTCAGCTATTTTGATCCAAGACTACACTGTAAGTAGAGAGAAGCACAGGGCTGCCAAATAGTCTCTTTGATGTCTACATGTGGTTAAACCTCCTTATTACCCAAAGATTGTTTTCATTTGGGATGATAATTCCCCACAAGGTAGTCCAGAAATAAATCATTAGTGTATAAATCAAACCCTATATCAGTAATGCTCTGTTGTTAAAAAGGTCAAGCAATTAGTACTCAAGACTGGTTGTCATCTGTAGTACAGGTATTAATTATCTTCTGAGAATACTGAAAAATGAATTTGCCAATAAACTTTCTTTCCCACTTAGAAAGGATAAATCAACAACCTAAAAAGAGTGCAAAGCTACCCAATAATACTTTCAATTAACATACTTCATTTCTTCTGAAATCTAGTTCCTTACTCGTTTTTTTTTTCACTGATTCATTGTGTAACCATTCCGTGCTCCAGTTTTCTCATGAGGACAAAACAATACTTACTTCCTGTTGTATTAGTTGGGTAAGACCCATAGATCTCTCAGGGAAATGATGATGATGATAAACTGATGTTTATAGAACAAAGTTACAAAATTCTTTCCTCCCCATAGCTTTAGGATAACTAGCACTTAGAGTTTCAAAATCTGCCCAAAATTTTACAAATATCATTTCATTTTATTATCACAACTTTGAAAAGTAGGTGCCATTGTAATTCCCCACTTTAAAAATAAAGAAACTAAACCAGACTGAGGTTAAGTGATTTGCCCAGGATCATACAACTAGTTAAGTGTTTAAGACCAGATTTGAATTCATTTTCCTGACTCCAAGTCCAGCTCTCTATCCATTTTGCCACCAAATCGCTACCTATAAGGTAGATCTGAGTTGTCTCTGCATAAGGTAGTATCAGCATTAGTTTCCCAATTCACAGATGGGGAAACTGAGGTTTGCTGAAGTAATGACTTGCCTAACATCACATAGCTAGTAAGTATATGAGTCAAGGCTTTAGCTGAGGTCCTGAATATATTCAAACATAAGTATGATTTAAGGATAACCCCTGATAATAAGTATCAATTCTTTATCCTTTCCTTTATCCTTAGCCCTGGTAGGGCTAAGATTTACCAGTAAATCACTTTGATGTATAAGTAAGGGAAGCTAATTCCCTAGGACTTTCTTATTTGGGGTGCAATACATACTACAACTTTTGTTTTTTGAGGCATTCAAGTCCACAGTCAACACAGCTAATATCTGAGACCATATTTGAACTCAGATTTTCCTGACACATTACATATTTTCTCAGGTCATGATAAATTACCATTTATATAGCACCTTAAAGTTCACATATCCCTTTACATTTGTTATTTCATTTGAGTCTCATAATAAATTTTGAGAGATACTGTAATTATCTATATTTCACACTTGAGGAAACTGACTGAAAGAGGATATGACTTGCTGAGGATCACAAAGTTAGGGTATGAGTAGGATTTGAGTTCAGTTCTTTCTGATTATAAGCCCAGAATTCTATTCACTATGACCCAAACTGTATCTGAATAAACACATAAATATTTTGGGGTCATTATTTCTAAAATACCAACTCCTTATTTTATATTAATGATATCTATATTTTCATTAATTCGTAGAAAGATACTGGAATTGTATATATGCCTAGGACTGATAGATACTTTGAAGAATGTAATAAAATCTAGTTAAGGAAACAAAAATATGTACAAATAAAAGATTAGAAACCATGTTAGAATTTAATTATAACTGAGAATCATGTGATATCCGTGATAGAAAGATTCTCAGAAGTCTAGTCTAACTGATACCTGAACAAGAATCCCTCCACTCTTTCAGATAGATGTCTAGACTTTGCTCAAGTAAATCTCCATTGAAAAGGGAACCTATAGTGTCATTTCACAGTTCCTTTATATTTTTAGATATCTCTACTTGATCCAAGCACAAACTGTTTTAATCTCTTTGTACTTTCTATCCATGGTAATTGTGATCTCTGAGATCTAGTTAAGTAAGGCCTATGTCTCTTTCAGGTGAAAACCCTTGACATATTTAAAAGAGGTGTCATCCCAACCCTTCTAATTTCTTTCCTCTCCAAGCCAAATATTTACAAGATCCTCGTCAATAATGAATCAGAGGCATTGCCATGCTAGTTGCTGTTTCTCTTGAGGAATTTCTTCTTCTCCTACTGAATCCTACTGAAAATGTGATACCTAAAACTAAACACAGTGGAACTGGGAGAATAAAGGACCAACAGTTCATGGTACATGAAGTTCTATGAAAGGATAATAGTATGGAAAAGAGAAGACTTGAGAGGAGGGGAGTGATAGTTGTGATAGCTGAATAAGTTTCAAAAGGCAGAACTAGCATCCTTGGTGCAGTTAGGCAGATCTCAGCTTGATTTAAGGAACAATTTCTTCAAAGTTATCCTAAACTGGAATGGACTGTGCTCTTTCTCCTTGGAAATCTTCAAGAGGAAGCTATTATAAAGGAATTTTATATTATATTATTGTTATATATTATAAAGTTCTGGTTGAGCTAGATAGTCTCCTAACACTGAAATTTTACAAATCTACTTTTCTGTGAGATGACAAGTGAATCTGTCCAATAGGCCATTAGAGACATACTGGAGGCCCAGCAGAATTCCTTTTTGTCTTGACTTTGGTTATCAAGAAACTTAGTGCTTCATCTACTTTTATTTCTGATATTAATAAAAATAAAATACTCGAAGTCTTCTTAAAAAGAAATTTTTGATCTAACAATAGAGACATTTTATTCAAATATGATTTTATAGTTTATTATGAATTCTTTGTATTTTACCTGTATCTCAGAGGGGGCTTGCATTTGGGAACTGGTCCTAGATGCTCTGGTCAGCCAAGCATGATTCTTTAACCCTTTCAACTGCCATATTCTCCTGAGGTCCTTTCTCCTTTAGCAAGTTATAGACATGACCAAAGGCAAAGAAGGCCCAATCTCAGGTCTAATTTCAGGCTTACACAGGAATATCAATGTTCTCAGTACCATGTATTTGTAGTGACCATTACTGCTGTTTGAGGGGGTAAGAAGGGAAAGAAATTTCTTCCACCCACAAATCTGAAAAAAATTCTATGTCCCAATAAAGAAACTGCTTCCAAATGATTGATGAATGCAGAGAATCATGAAAATATCTACATGAAATGATGCAAAATGAAGTAAACAGAGGCAAGAAAACAACATACATGACTATAAAAGCAAATAATAGCCACACATAGAAAACACACACACACACACACACACACACACACACACACACACACACACACACACACATATATACATTAAAAGTGAATGTTGAAAAAGTGTAAAGAATAAGCATGGATCAAAAGAAGGAATATGAGAAGATACTCCCAACTCACCTGAAGAGGTGGGAAATGCGAAAGTGCTATATACTATAAATATTTTGAGACTTTTTTACAATGTATCCATTGTGTTGATTTTTTTTCTTCTTTTTCTTTTGTCTTTATTTTTTCTACGGGTTGTTTTTTTCAAGAAAGGAAGGAGTATTTCATATGAAGAAATAAAAAAGTCAAGAATTTCCAGGGATTCAATGGAAAAAACGTACAAAAGAAAGTAGTTTAGCCTTACCAGATCTAAAATTATATTATAAAGCATCAATCATCAAAACTGTCTGGTACTGGCTAAGAAATAGAGTGGTGGACCAGTGGAATAGACTAGGTACAATAACAGGAAATGATTATACTAATCTGCTGTTTGATAAACCCAAAGAGCCCAGCTAGTGTGATAAAAACTCTCTCTTCAATAAAAATTGTGGGGAAAATTGGAAGTTAGTATGGAAGAAACTTCGATTAGACCAACACCTCAAAACCCTATACCAAGTTAAGATCAAAATGGATACAGTTTTTAGACATAAAAAAATATTATAAGCAAACTAGAAGATCAAGGACTAGCTTACCTGTCAGATCTATGGAAAGGGAAGCAGTTTATGACTAAGGAAGAGATGGAGAATATCACTAAAAACAAACTAGATAATTTTGATTATATTAAATTAAAAAGCTTCTGCACAGACAAAACTACTTGTAACCAAGATCAAAAGAAATGTAGTATATTGGGAAACAATTTTTACAACTAGTATTGCTGACAAAAGATTCATGTCTAAAATATGCAGAGAACTGAGTCAAATTTTCAAAAAAACAAGCTAATTGACAAATGGTCAAAGGATATGCAAAGGCAATTTACAGATGAGGAAATCAAAGTGATCCATAGTCATATGAAAAATTGCTCTAAATCATTACTTATTAGATAAATACAAATTAAAGCTTCTCTGAGGTACCACCTCACACCTCTCAGACTGGCCAGTATGACCAGAAAGGATAATGATCATTGTTGGAGGGGATGTGGGAAATCTGGGATACTATTACACTGTTGGTGGAGCTATGAACTCATCCAACCTTTCTGGAGAGAAATTTGGAATTATGACCAAAGGGCAACAAAAATGTGCATACCTTTTGATCCAGCAATACCACTACTGGGTCAATACCCTGAAGAGATGATGAAAAGGGTCAAAACATCACTTGTACAAAAATATTCATAGCAGCCCTGTTTGTGGTGGCAAAAAATTAGAAATTAAGTAAATGTCCTTCAATTGGGGAATGGCTTAACAAACTGTGGTTTATGTATGTCATGGAACACTATTGTTCTGTTAGAAACCAGGAGGGATGGGAATTCAGAGAAATCTGGAAGGATTTGCATGAACTGATGCCGAGAGAGATGAGCAGAACCAGAAAAACACTGTAGATCCTAACAGCAACATGGGGATGGTCAACTTTGATGGACTTGCTCATTCCATCAATGCAACAATCAGGGACAATTTGGGGCTATCTTCGATGGAGAATAAATACCACCTGTATCCAGAGAAAATTGTAGAGTTGAACAAAGACCAAAGACTATTACCTTGAATTTAGAAAAAAAAGTTATCTTATTATGTAATTTTACTATCTCATACTTTATTTTTGTTCCTTAAGGATATGATTTCTCTCTCAGCACATTCAACTTAGATCAATGTATACCATAGAAACAATGTAAAGACAAACAGACTACCTTCTGTGGGGGTGGGGGTGGGGAAGAAAGCAAGATTAGGGGGAAAATTGTAAAACTCAAAATAATTAAAATCTTTCTAAAAAATAAATTAAATTTTAAAAAAAGGAAAGAGCAGTTATACCAGAAGATTATGTTAATGTAAAAAATACATAAAAGTTAACCTTAGAAAAAGAAAAATATTTTTGTCTCTATTATTTCAGAACTGTTAGAGTATGAAGCTATTGAAAGAATGGTCATTTTAAAATGTATTTTTAAATAGTTACCTCAAAAAGGTCTTTGAAAATATTTCATTTTGTGGGGTGGCTAGGTGGTACAGTGGATAGAGCACCAGCCCTGGAGTCAGGAGTACCTGAGTTCAAATTTGACCTCAGACACTTAATAATTACCTAGCTGTGTGGCCTTGGGCAAGCCACTTAATCCCACTGCCTTGCAAAAACCTAAAAAAAAAATTCATTTTTGTCTTTATGACTTTTATTTCTCTGAAAATTCTCTTGAATTGTAGACCTGTATGAAACCTTTGAATATTACTTGTTCTTAACTTTCCAAAAAAACAGGGGAAATCTCCTATTCCTTTTATACAAGGAAAATTTACTTTAGTAGATACATATTCAAATCAGCTGGCCCCAAGGATGAGGTAGTTCAGAGCACCAGAAATTCTGAGAATGGAAAACATCTGTGAAGAGGGTCTCACCAGAAAGGACCATACTCTGAGGTGGTCAATATCCAAAAAGAACCCTCTGTACACCGATGCTGCCCTATCTTTTCAGCCTAATCTCATATACTATAAAAAATACTGAAGTTGAGACTCAACTGGCTGCTCCCAAGCATTACATACACTCTCCCATTTTCATGCCTTTTCTCATTAGTTTAATTGCTGCTATTCTAAATTTGAGATCGTTGTATAGTACCTAGTTAACATGTCACTAGTGGTACTAAACATCATTGCATTGTGTGATCCACACATCTACAGGAACATGTTTTGCTATTAAAACAGCTAGATGGAAGGATGTTTCAGGCAGCTAGGTGGCACAGTAGATAGAGCACTGGCCCTGGAGTCAGGAGGACCTGGATTCAAATGTGACCTCAGACACTTAATAATTACCTAGCTGTGTGGCCTTGGGCAAGTCACTTAACTCCATTGCCTTGCAAAAAAAAAAAGAAGGATGTCTCATGAGTTCTCTTTGGATAGTTAATATAGAAATTAGAGAGTTTACCATAGGTACAAAGACTAATAAGTATTATTTCATGGGATACTTGGTCATCTTACTTCCAATGCTTGATAAGTAAAAAGAATAGCATAAAGGGAATTACAATTTATGCACCAATTTCTATTGTATAGTATAAGGAGGTAGGAAAATTCTATAGGGATTATCTGGGTCTTCCCAGCCCTGTTGATGTAGTCAAAGAAGAAGAAGAAATATGATGGAAGAAATAGATGAGTTAATTTGTTAAAACAGAGTCTATGACCTGTTATTCTTTATAAACTATGAAGAGGTTTCCCTGATAAATATGGAAAATCAACTGGCCTTTGGCTGGCTAGAAATTGGCCGCAACCCTAATGAGCTACAAAAAGTTGTCTGCCAAGCCACTAGGCACAGTAGAGATAAGGAGCAGCTTTTTGAAATGTAATCCTTTACTTCTATAAGGGTCGGCAGAGAGGATTCCCCCCCTCCTCCTGCAATGAACCATGGCATCTTGCAGTAGAACTATTCTCTGAGTAGATGATAATGCTAAGGTCAATGATAGGGGCTTGTGAACTAGAGTTTTATGTTACAGATTCACAGAATAGTTCTGAACCCAGACAATTTGCAGAATCCAAAGCTAGGCATAGAAGACAAAAACAAAATATTGAAAATCATAACAACAACCAAAGATGGCAAAGGCTTCACAGAAGCTTCAGACCTATATAGCATACTTTCCTCAAGAAAAGAGCTAAAGGGTTCATTAGAAATAGTGACCAGACTTGTGATGTCTCTGATACAGAGATCTCACAGAGAACCTTCTCTCAGTGTAGGCTGGCTTTTCTACACTGTATAATCTTAAAGAGTCATCTAGAGGATCTGAGAGACTGAATGATTTGTCCTGGGGCACATAGCCAGTAGATATCAGATAGGACCTGAATCCAGATCCACCTGGTTCCAACCTATGAATCTAGATTAGGTAGGTCCAAGATATTTTAAAATACAATAGGATCTCATAAAACATAAAATTCAATTAAAATTAAAGGCATTGGGGTAGCTAGGTGGCGTAGTGGATAAAGCACTGGCCCTGGAGTCAGGAGTACATGGGTTCAAATCTGGTCTCAGACACTTAATAATTACCTAGCTGTGTGGCCTTGGGCAAGCCACTTAACCCCATTGCCTAGCAAAAACCTAAAAAAAAAAAAAATTAAGGGCATTAAAAACACACAACACAAGAATAGAGAGAATGAAAACAGCTCCCTTTCCACAGTAACCCTATAAGGAAGCTCAAAAGAGAAGTAACCTACAGGTATAGTAGAGTTCAGGAAAGAAAACCCTGATAGTTTTTCCTCTTTCCATTCCATTAGAATTTAAGTTGCTGTATATATTTGAGAATGGGGATAGGAAAAGAAGTAAAAGAAGATGACTGGCTACTTCCCCAAAAGCTGCAACAGCTTTGACACAGTACTCATTCTTAGGTTCTCAGAGGTGATGGGAGAGAGGGAGAAGGTCAGTGATGGTTAAGCCCCTACTACATTGGTGGCAAGAAAACTAAAATTTTTCAGTGCAACTCTTATCACTAATTTCAAAATCACCCTAAAACTTGGGAAGAAGATTAAAACAAATGAGAACAAACATAAAAAACACTTCAAAATAATCATCTTAAAAGAGTAGGGAAGCAATATCAGAGACAATCATAAAAATCTTGTGGGATAAAACAGTCATGAAATTCAGGAGAATCATCAGCAAACAAAAGATCTCTGAATGAATGATGATTAATATCTTACTTTGTCTACAAGTCTCTATCACAGGTCTGGACCATCTGATTAAAATAACTAAAAATTCATAGATCCCTTGCATATACCTTGTGCACCCCATTCACTGTTCCCAGCTCCATCAATGAAAAATTACCCTTCTGTAGGAGTGCCAGTGGAGGAACAATGTCAGTGGTTGACATGTTAGCATCCTCTGCTGAAGAAACCCTTGGGGTTGAATAAAGACTTCACCTTTATTTATAGACTTGAAATCACCTCCAGATTGCCTAAGCAATCACTTTCCAAGTGAATTTCAACTCAATATAAGTATAGAAAAATAATTTTACCTACCATGTTACAAAGAAAGCAATATTCCTACCAATTATTCTTCTTAAGCCCCTCCAAATCCTTTCTAGGAAGGAGTTGTCAAATCAGTCCAAGAAAAAGAACCTTGCAATTAAAGGGAACCTGAACCATTGCCCCAAGTTTTATGGATCCTTCTGAGGGAGTAAAAACCCAAATGACCCCAGCTGGAGAATGGAGTAAGGAAGGGCTGGAGAGGGTTTAAATAGGATTTAATCAAAAAGAAAGTCCATCCTGATCAGGCTAGTAATTCTGACGTCTAAATCCAAGAAATTTCTGGAGTGAAGAGCCCTTCCTCTACTAGGGATAACATTGATTTATCAAAGAGAACCTCTGAGAGATAGGACACCTAATCCCAAGAATCAAGAATGTAATGACAAAGTGATCATTTAAAAAGTTCATTATATTATTCTACAGTACTAGCTACCTGGGGAAGGTGAAGATAGGGAAAACTAGAGAATAAAATGGGTAACCAAATCAGAAGTAATGTCACAAGGAGGCCCACAGGGAAGAAAAGTGTGTCCTCTGACTGTTGATATGACTGCAGAGGTAATGGAATTAATTAGTATATCCTGAAAGTAGAGAACCTTTCATAATCCAATTGTTTTTTCTTAGTCCCAGATCATTCATGCAAACCTATAGCTCCAATCCAAGAAGGTTAATTTTTTTTTTACTTCTGTCAATAATCTGTCTCAGACTAGGCATGCAGCTTGAAGGTCATTGAGAAGACTTGCCAAGACCCTCACCCCTTTATCCCCAGTGCTGATGTACTGATAACTATTGGAGTCCAGTTGTGTATAACTTTCTCAAAATGGACAATCTGAATGAATGCTAACCCCACCCCAGAACTATTGCGAGCCAAGATGCCATTACACAGAATGTGAGCTAATTTTGCTCCAAGGTAGATTAATACGAAATTTATCAGTGAACCTTTTAGGCTAGGAGACTATAAGGACCTTTGTATAAAGTGAGCAAGAGGCTTATGAAATTTCAGAAAAAGTATGCAGAAGCTGATTTTACCTGCTGTTCACTGATTACATTGTTTTATTAAAGTTATTGACTTTAAGAAAAAAGGTTCCTAGTAGTCCCTTACATGAAATACCAAACCCCTCCTGATATGGGATAGTACATGGAAGTTTTAGAAATAATATTCAGTAGTCATATCTTTTATCTTTACAGTCATACTGAAAGATGCAGATAGAATTAGCCAAGTGTCTTTGTTAGGTATTAATTACATTTTTGAAAAGCATTATCTATTTATATACATCAAAAGTGCAAATAAAAAATAGTTTAAAATTATTAGAGTTTAAAAATCAGCACTTGTAATTTCCTTAGCTTAAAGACAAATCTCCACCACAAATACAGATTAGCCCTTGGACCCAGCAAAACAACAACTAGGCAAAGTGGATAGAGCACCGGCCCTGGAGTCAGGAGGACCTGAGTTCAAATCCAGCCTCAGACACTTAATAATGACCTAGCTGTGTGGCCTTGGGCAAGCCACTTAACCCCATTGCCTTGCAAAAACTAAAAAAAAAAAAAAAAAAGACAACAACTAGGTCTATACCCCTCAAAGAGAACAAAGGAAAAGGACTTCGATATATAAAAATTATTTGTAGCAGCTCTTTTTGTGGTAGCAAGAAATTGGAAACAAAGTAGATCCCATCAATTGGGAAATTATTGAACAAATGAAAAGATCAGTTAAAAGGAAGGCACATTTTGATCAATTGAAAACACCAATCTGAAAAAATAGAAAGTAAAATATATTTCTACTACCCCTACTTCCTTCCCATTTCCTACAGTTTCCTATTTTAACTAGTTATTCTGGATAATTATGTTCTAAACTCAATTATTTCTTCATTGCTGAAACCAGAGATTATTTAAATATTTGGTGTCTTGAGTCATAGCTTTAGTAGCCCTGCTTTCTTTTGGGTTTTTCACCAATTCTAAACAATTTGGAAATTCTAGAAGACCATCTATTAAGTTAAAAAAAAAAAACAAGGGGTTGCTAGGTGGCGCAGTGGATAGAGCACCGGCCCTGGAGTCAGGAGTGCCTGGGTTCAAATCTGGTCTCAGAGACTTAATAATTGCCTAGCTGTGTGGCCTTGGGCAAGCCACTTAACCCCGTTCGCCTTGCTAAAAAACCTAAAAAACAAAACAAAACAAAAAACAAGTTCATAATTTACCTCAGTGGAGAGTTTATCTCAGTGAAAAAACTCATCCTAAAAATATATAAATTCTATGCATTTGTTGTCATTATGATAGCTGACATTTACAATACGTTTTAAGATTTACACAGTACTTTAGCATTTGTTATTTGATTTTATCTTCAGGACATCCCATGAGATAGGTGTTATTCGTCAAAAAACCAATTCAAAAAAAAAATTTCAAAGTTCTAATGTCCTGAGTTGGTTTTCTGCCTTTTGTAGACAATGCCCTCAAACTGGTCAGTTGCCATTTGTCCTTCCTGAAGATCAAGTTCATTCTAAGCTTGAAATGTTCAAAAGGAGTAATTTTTTTCCTTAGAGGCTTTAGGATACAAACCTATTTTTTTTTCTCCAGAACTAATGAAAAACATTTCTCTCTTTGGACATTCTTAGAAATTGTCCAATGAAATCCGTATGAGTATCCCTTCCCATTTTCACCTTCAAGATGAGAAAAAATGGGAAAAATTTTAGCTCGTATCAATCCAATCCAATTCCCCAAGGAATTTATTAAGTACTTACTATGGACAAGTCTCTCAAAATATGAAGGCCAAAGGAAAGTATTTACAGGATGTATAAAACACCTGCCAATGAGAGCGGAAAAAAAAAGTAAAAAAGAAAAAAAAGACTAAGAGGCAAAATCTTTTCTCTCAAAGAACACCCCTCCCCAAACCCTACCCCCATCTAACTTTCAAGGAAAGTTCCAGTTTGCATACTTTCACAACCATGGATATTAGTTAGATTTCCATTTCAGCCAAGACTTTCTCGGTCTGAATTCATGTGAGTTAAACCAGATGAGACAAAATAGTTCTATCCAAACAGTTTTGATGGATTGTGACCATTTTTACGTGCAAAATTATTGAATTTAGCATGCTTTAACCAAAGGGCCTTGGGGAGGGACATCTCCCACGCCAACCAAGTTGAAACCCTTTGAAAAGCTGGCCCTTCATATTATTTTGGATTGTGTTTGGCTTTGAAAAAACGTTAAAGGAACCTGTATTTAATAAAAGGAAAAAAGTGAACAACTTATGTCAACTCCATCAAGGTTTCCAGTGGTATTATGGCAAACTGTATACAGGTGTGCTCTGGTTTAAGAAACCCCAATATATGCAAATCTAACCTTTAAAAGAAGCTTATTGTAAGTGATCTTAGACATCATCTAACCTATCCCCCGTGTTTTACAGATGAGTAAACTGAGACCCAAAAGGATGAATATTTCATTATAAACAAATCATTACTTATTAAAAAGATTTTCTATTGGATTCTTTCCTACATTTATTGCTACAATGAATTTTAGATATTATTTAGTCTACAGAAACTCTATTTATAAACCACTTTCCAGAAATTTATCAGTTGTACACAGCTAGAATGATCTGTATTTCACAAGACAAAATTCTCTTTTTTTTTTCTTTTGGAATAAACTCTAAGATGATTGGAGAAGCAGAATTATTGTAGCTAAAGCTGATCAAGTTAAGGGGGAATATGTGTTTTTAAAACCTCCTACCCGCATATATTCTCCAGAAAAATGAGAATAAGCAGGAATGTTTCTGAAGAGAAGTATATGCTACCAATGTGGCCATCTCAAATTCACCAAAATTCATACCTTGTTTTGAAAGATTCTTTGGACTGGTCAGGCTTGGTTAGTGAGAGAAGCCAGTTTTAATAGACACAAAACATAAAAGAGACTGTTGTTAGCAATTGTACGTGGAGATTAGGATCACAATAAGATTAACTATGATTTCAGAATATCATACTCACCTAACTATTTACACCCAAGCCAAAGACTCTCAATAAACAATATATCTCTAAAAATGGAATTACTTATAAACTTTTAAGTCTCCAGTTTTGCAGGATCTAAGGAGACAATGTAATAGTGTCAGTAGCACTGGATGAAGATTTGGGACTTCTGAATTCTAGTTTGGCATCTACTAGTAACTTGCTGTATGTCACTGAGAAGGACACTTTATCTGATCATCAATTTCTTCTGTAAAATGAGATGGTAGAACCTCAAGATTTCTTCTTCTATCTAATTCATTGAATCTATGACCTTAAAATATGAAACTTGAACCTCTGTGGACTGTGGACACTATTATGATCACCTTAACTCAAACAAATGTTCGAAATGTGTACACCAAATTGGAAAATCTAATACCAATTATAGCACCTTCTTTATCATAATAGTATATAAATATAGATTCAGTAGCAGCTCTTAGTATTAATAAAGAAGACGACCTATAAATTGAATCCATTTATGCCTTTAGTATAGATACATCATGGCTAAGGACACAAGAGGAGGCCAATAAATGGAACAAGAAAGTTCACATTAATTAATTGGGGTCTTATTCCTATATCTATTTTGACTCTAGCTACATTAGAATGAAACCTTAGTGACATAGGAGCTGGGTTTGAATCCTAGTTCTGCCATTTAGATCATGGATGAGATTAGACAAGTTATTTTCCCCTGTTATGTCTCAGTAAAATGAGGTGTCTGTATTAAATGAACTCTAAAGTCCTTCCCAGAATTAAATCTGGTCTGAATAAGTGCTTTACAAACTTGAAGATAGTATTATTAACATTATTGTAATTATCTTCATATTTTACATATGTGCAGTGATTTCTACATTTCAGTATTTGGTGAGGAGTAATGCTAGAGATATAGTACTACTACTAATAAATAATAATAAAAAATCATAAATCCAGTCTCAGAAACTTACTAACTTTGTCATTTGAGGTAAGTTACTTAACTTCTGTGCCTTAGTTTCCTCAGGTATACAATAGATGGGTTATACTAGCAAATTCTTATTTAAAGAGTTAAATTAATAAAGATCAGCTCAAGTCCTTCTTGCCTCACAATCCTATAACATTTTTTTAATCTTTTATCACTATCTACTAACCCAATGTCTGACATATAGTAATTACTTAATAAGTGTTTGTTGATTAATTAAAATGATTTTTTTCCAGAAAGAATTAGATATCAAACCTTATTTTTGAGTTTACTAATAGCTCTGCCTAGTGCTATTCATCTCTGCTCAATGTTGCCATAATGTAGACTAATCAGTTTTCTCCAAGACCTTGGGACTTCTCTGTTTTTCCAATTTGCATCATCTCAGCCAAAATGAAGGTTAAATTGTGTCTAAATCACACTTGAATACAGCAAGCCAATTTGGTAACATTGGCCAGATTGTTTGGTCAATTCAATTATTACTAAAAAAGGATTATAAGTATAATGAAGGAAATCTTGTTTGATCATAGGCCCAATTGATCTACAGCAAGGCTAAGGAAATAAAACAAGTAGTCTGACCAGTCATTTTTTTTAAATATAGGGGTCCATTTATTGCATATGTCTGTGAGCACACATATACATGCATGTGTATATACATGTGTGTGCATATATACCTACATTATTGTTAGCACTCTTTTACAAAAAAATACCAAAATATTCTTAACCGAATAAAAATTAACTACTCGCAGGATTTTATCAAACTACAATTGGGTTGTCTGTCATGTTTAGCATTTATTGCTAGTAATTATGATAGTTCACATTAAAATAGAATTTGAAGGTTTCTTAAAACATTTTCCTCACAACAAACCTGTGAGGTGGGTGTTATAAACATGTCTATCCCAATTTCACAGACACAGAATCAAGATTTAAACCTAAGTCTGCCCAATTTTAAGACCAGTCTTCTATCTACTCTATCACAGCTGCCTCTCTAAAATTTATTTATTAGAATCATAAATTTGTAGCTAGATGGGACTTTAGAAGTCAATTCCAGTGTTTTCATTTTACAGATGAGAAAACTAAGTCTCAGAGATTAAGCTGGTTGTCTGGTTACAAGGTTAGTAGGTGTCCAAAAAGGGATTTGAACTCAGATCTTCCTGACTCCAAGCCCAATACATCATCTATTAGGCGACAATACTTCTCATGTAATCAATATTAAGGAATTTCACTTTGAAAATTCTCCAACCAATGCAGATCAGTCAATTCTGAGCAAGCTATTAGAGAGTAAATTTGATAGTACAATGGATAGAGTACTGGGGCTGGAATCAGGAAGACTCATCTTCCTGAGTTCAAATTAGACACTTACTAGGTATGTGACCCTGGGCAAGTCACTTAGTCATAGTTGCCTTAGTTTCCTTATCCATAAAATGAAGTGGAAAAGGAAATGGCAAACCACTCCAGTATCTAAGAAAACCCCAAGTAGGGTCAGAAAAAATTAAGCAAAAATAAACCACAGTAGTAGTAGTAGTAGTAGTAGTAGTAGTAGTAGTAGTAGTAGTAGTAGTAGTAAATTATTCAGACTTATACAGCTAGTATAAGGCAGAAGCAAAGCTTGAACTCAGAACTTCCTGACTCTGAGGTCTTTATTTACTTCTCCAATATTAGTAATATTTATACGCAGAGAAATCTCTATCCATAGGTTTATACAGAGCTAGGCAGAATACTGCAGAGTTCTCTAATCTCCTTTAATCATTTGTCCTAGAATAAATGAGGTATTTAGTCTTCTGGGAATTTTCTACCATTTAACAATAAATGTTAAAGCTGCCTCTTCCAGTTCAGATTTCACTCTTCTAACACAGTGAGTTCCTTTCAATCTGATGATGGATAGCCACAAAATTAGCAGAGCTTGGGCCAGTCAGGTGTGGTTTTGAACAGGCAGCCCATACCTTCCAACAAACCCAGAGGGCAAAAGCACTTGCAGGCAAAGGAGCTTCAGAATAAGATGTTCCACTGCCTGAGGTTATAGGTGCAATGGGAAGGTTGGTGACTTCTGCTTCTCTGATGGATCTTCTCCGTGTTCAAGTTGGGGAATAAGCAATATATAGGGCACTTGGTACCTCCAGATTGCAGTCCCCGATTGTTATTTCCTCTTGAGTTTTTTCCTTGACCTACTCTGCCCCCTTTCTTGATCTGCTCTTATTTCACCTTCCTCACTCTTGACCTCCCACCCCTGGGAGAAAAATCAAGAAACTTAGGCTTCAAGGAAAACCCCAAAGTTGTCATAACACCTGAATGTGGGACACCTGAAAACTGTAGAGAAATGTTTCCTGGGGACAGGGACAAGAGTTCCTTTTCTTTTGCCACTAAGGGTCTGAAAAATACAAAGATCCTTTTTTATTCCTTCCTCTCCTCACTTCTCTTTTCCTTTTCTATAAAAAAATGAGATTTCTATCAGCAAATTGAACCCATACTTCTCCAGCAATCACACTGAACACATTCAATAGATTACAAATAAATGTTTGTGTTAAGGCTGAACCTAAATATCATGTCTAGAAATTCCAGGGACTTTTGACCATACTTTAATTAAATGTCATATTTCTATTATAATCTTTATCACAGCTTTTCCTCCAGGCTTATCTGTTTCATCTAAATTCTTTTACCAGCCTCTTTCCCTTTTCTTTTCCAATACTCTCTGTTTTGGAGTTTAGCTCTGGTAGAAAGTTTTTAGTTGTTTTTTGCATTCTAAGAGGACCAAAATGACACTTTGATGATGAGATGATGTACCCCTGAAGTGAGGAAGTTGGACTAGATGAGAGGCAGAAAGGAGAGACAGATCTTTTCTCATTCCAATTGACTCCAAGTCTTGCACTCTATTCACTCTACCATAATATCTGTATAAAATTATAATCATTCATGGAAATTAATTAGATATTGGAATTTTGTAAGGAAATTTATCCAAAGTATCAACACAAATGTCCCCAAGAGATAAATAAGTCTATCACTAGTAGAAATACAAAAAGAAATGCAGATATTAGAGGCCATTAAAATTGCATATTTAAGAGACTATGGTGCTTCCAATAGCATTAAAATAATCTTTAAAAGAACTAAGGATCTTTTTTCCTTCAAAAAAAGAATTTACTTCATATGACAGTATCTTTGAATATCTGTTATACAAATTGGATATTATTAACAATATATATAGTCCTGGGGCCCTGTATGTATTAGAGGTGGTTCTGGAACCCAGGTTCCCGGCCTTAAGATTAGCCATCTGTCTAATAGATCTTTCTGATTCTCAAGTCTATGTGGTATTCACCCAAACTGATTTAATAAAGACTATATTGGGATTTTATTCAAATGACCTAGGCTTGAATTCCAAGTAGTTCTGCTATTAATTATCCCTAAGTAGATATTCTTTGAACTTACACAAGTTGCTTTACTTCTCTCTGCCTTAGTTTCTTCCTCTGTAAAATGAAAGAGTTGGATTAGATGAACTATAAGGTTGTTTCCAATTCTAAATCCTAAGATCCTGCATAGGTACAATGCCATCTAGAAGGTCTAAAGAAAGATAAGACATTTGATGACTGCAGCTGTAAGGGATCCTAAAGTTCATCTTGTCTGATCCCTCTTTCTCAAAAGGGCAAATTATAGAGATCAAAAGGGAGCAGTCCCCTTTAATTAAATAATCCATACAATTAAGAAGTTCAAGACAGAGAAGGTAAGCAGCCGTGTAAAATTCAGATCCATTCTTTTCTTCCAGAGTCATCTGAGGTAATTCTGGACCAGGTTCTTTCAAGTACATTCAAGTTACTTGTAGATATCTTCCTTTCTGATAAAAGAAATATCTCAGCACAAATTTTATCAAGTCAAAACTTATATTTAAAAAAAAAGAAATTTGGAAGTACTTAGAGCATAGGAATTGCATCTAATTTGCCGATTGTCATACAGAGAAATTCATTACAAATAGAAAATTTTAAAATCAAACCTGTTTTATTCAAGCAAGCCAGTTTTATACTTGACATTATTAATTTATTTTCCCCATTTGGAGGATGCCATTCAACTAGCTTTCATAAGAATAAGGATTTTGCTACAAAATGAATCCATTAAAAAATTTTCCAAATCAATTTGAGTTTGTAACATACCCATCTGATAATCATTTTAGAACAACTAGAATCCAATAAGTGAAAGTCAATTTTAACTTTTTGTCAAATGTTTAAGAAGAATCAAAATTCTTAGCTGAAAATGAATTTCTCTTTAGGTCATCCTTCTTTGGATATACTTAGCCAACTAATATTTATTTCCTTAAAACAGAACTTGAGATAGTTATGATGGAGAATCATATCCTGATGTCAAAAAATCTTTATTATTTTTGCTTAAATATTCCCTAACATTTTGAAAAGCTAAAGGAGCTTAATTATCACACAATCATGTGGCTGACAACAGATTCCAAGGTTATACTCTTGCCTAGCTGGCTATTAGAATTTAGATAGTTGTGAGCAAAAATGGCATAAATTTATATTACTTTTTTGAATTAATACTGACATGATTACAGAAATTTACCATAAGGACTAGGGACATAAGAAAAGAAAATTTTCCTTTTATTTAGAAGTCAGTTTCTAGGTAAAGTTATATGAGTAAGTGCCTTGAATCAGATTTTAAATCTGCTAGTTCATATTTGGGAAATTGAGTTAGGATAATATAGCCTTAGAACTTACCCTTCCCAGCTTTTCTCAATGAGTCTGTCACCCACAATATATCCAACTCTATAGAGTTGCTGGCTTCATAACTTATTAGTTCAACATAATTTTCCTTGCTACAGACTTGGAAGGCCAGTTGTCAGACTTGAAGTCTTTCAAAACACTTTCCCTTAATCAAGAGTGAATTCAACTCTAAAGGATCAAATTATGCCATCTGATCACTATAATCCTACAGTGACAAAAATCACACAAAAAGCTCACAACTCATTCTGTCAGTGGTTACACATAAGGACTTTGCTTAAAAATGAAGTATAATAAACAAACACTTGCAATGCAAAAATACAATAATCCTAACTACATCTAGAACCAGATATAAATATATTTAATTATTTATCCATATTCAAATGGACATAAACACAGATCATTTCTTTTAGAAGTCTTTCAAACAATCAGGTGATTTTATTTTTTTTTCTTTTGCAAGGCAATGGGGTTAAGTGGCTTGTTCAAGGTCATACAGCTAGTAATTATCAAATCTCTGAGGCTGTATTTGAATGCAGGTCTTCCTGACTCCAGGACTGGTACTCTGTCCACTTCGCCACCTAGCTGCTCCAAATAGGTGACTTTAAAAATAGTATCAACAGGTTTTTCTAATTCTACATGAAATGAAACAGTCATAAGAAAAACAATCATATTTCCAAGTAGGGTGACACATGAATTATCATATATCACTAAATATGATGTTTTCAAACTTAAATCTTATTTCTTAGAACAACAACAAAAGCAACAGGTTTTCTTAACTTTAACTTTATCAGTGTTATTTTATATGGGATTTTATAGCTTTTGTTTTATGTTTATTTACTTCTATCCAAATATCCTCATGTCATTTTCAAAAAAGAAAATGAGATTCTTTAAGAATTGAATTTTAAGCATATAAGTTCAACACATTGATATAATTCTTATCTAAGCCATAGAATAGCAACAATTCAGATCAACAACAAAATTTTGTCTCTGACAGTAATTTAGGTGCTTTTAACTGACAAAATGTTTCAATATTGCAAATAGCAAACTTCCACATTTACTACCTTGAAAGAATAGAAAATTTCCTATGAGAACTATAAGCACAGACATAACTAACCAAGTTGACAAGACGAGGAAAATGATATTCTGACAGAAACATTCAAAGTCTCACTTCATTGCAATAGTTTGGATCAAAAGGGAATTTCAAATTATTTTGAGTCACACTCAATGAAAGCAGAAGGAATCAGCAATTAATTTCAGCTGAGGTCCTCTTCTCTAGTGACTTAGGGTGTTTTTATCAGATTTGCTGACAGAACTGGAGGGGGGGGGCTCTTGTTATTTTGTCTCTAAAACAATGACATCAAATTAACAAAAATCTAACAATGAAAATGTCAATATATAGGGTCTCCAAGAATTCATTAATTAAATAAATTGAACAAAATGGTTGATAATATCAAATTATTGTACTGAACTATTTTATTGCTTGAAAAATTATAATCACATACCAAACTTTTGTAAATTGTTAGGTATTTCTTTTGTATTTGGTCTTTATGGTTTTGTTTTGTTTTTTAGTTTTTTTGCAAGGCAATGGGGTTAAGGGGCTTGCCCAAGGCCACACAACTAGGTAATTTTTAAGTGTCTGAGGCTGGATTTGAACTCAGGTACTCCTGATTCCAGGGCCAGTGTTCTATCCACTGCTACACCTAGCTGCCCTCTTTGCATTTAGTCTTAAAACAAAAATTAATTTTTAAAATCAGAATTTATCAAAATCAAATTGATATAAAGTATCTTTTTTAAGTATCATACATAAATTCTGAAGGTTCCTAAAAAACCCAAAGTTTTGGAAATAAAAATTAGTTACAGGTAGTTTGTTTAAGCTCAATTATATTATTCTTCCTAAAACTCAATATGTACTTTAATTATTTCTAGAAATAATCTCACAGTAAAACTCCCAAAATTTGCTCACATATGAATATGTTCTTAGATGATGCAGGCTTGTACATACAAATGTATCCTTTTTTGTTTTTTGGTTTTTGCATGGCAATGGGATTAAGTGCCTTGCTTAAGGTCACACATCCAAGTAATTATCAAGTATCTGAGACTAGGTTTGAATCCAGTTCTCCAGCACCATGCTCTACATATTGTACCACCTAGCTGCCCCCAATATATCTTTTAATAAGAATAAATTTATGAAATTCACCCCAGTTTTGTATAAAGATTTAAGACAAAAATTCTTATTAAGGATTTATGACTTGATGGTTCTAAAAATTCTTTATTAGAATTACAAGATTTTCTTTGAATTTCAGTTAATAATCTCAAGAACTTTATAAATAATTAAAAAACCTTAAATAAGTTTCCTTTTCTTTAGAAATATAGATGATAGAATAGTTGCTATTTTTCCAAATCAGGTAGTGATGCTCCTTTTAATATGTAAACTGCATAGTACAAGGATATATTCTATTTGCACCCATGTCTCCAATTGATATAATAATCTGATAGCAGGATTTGCAATACAGCATCAAACTAGTCCTTGGTGACTTGGCACACACATAACAGGATAAAGTCAGTTACATTCCTAAAGGTTTTTCTTCACATGTAAAATGTCACTAATAGGGGTGGCTAGGTGGCGCAGTGGATAAAGCACCGGCCCTGGAGTCAGGAGTACCTGGGTTCAAATCCGGTTTCAGACACTTAATAATTACCTAGCTGTGTTGGCCTTGGGCAAGCCACTTACCCCCTTTTGCCTTGAAAAAACCTAAAAAAAATGTCACTAATTTCAACTTGGGGCCAATTTTGTTACAATAAACAAAAAAAGAAAAATACATGAAATTTATTTCATTTAAATTGTTTTCTTTCATTCTGTTTGTTGTCAACAGTATAACTTTAATCTTCCAATATTTAGTTTATGAGAGAATCTGTTCTTACTAATAATTCTAGTAGTTGTAATTATTTACCAATATTTCTCAATATTAAAATATTTTAGGACACTCAAGATACATGATCATAATTATGCATTTTTTAAACTTCAAAATTTCTTAATTTAATTCATTTTTTCAGATTACCTTGCATAGATCAGCCCATATCTACACAGTGAACTAATCAAGAGAGATTGTATGGGTTAATAAATTTCTTAATGCCAACTAGCAAATAGTAGGTAGCCCTGTTCCTTTTCCCTTCAGGACTAAAATTTGGGCTAAATTAAACAAAATCTGGACTTATAAGCAAACTTAATTTCTAATATATATTTTCCTCTCTTCTTTAAATGCATGTTATGAACTATATTTCACAAACTACCTTTGGCCCTAGGAAAATTGCTTTCCTGTGAACAATGTGTGGTTAGCTCTAAAAGCTTCCTACAGAGTTTTGTCTCAAACTCTTTCTCCTAGTTTAAAACCTGATTCACTAACTGATTTCTAAAGGAAAATTTATCTGTGCAGTTTCTGGCTGAAGCCAAGTCACTATACTATTAAAATACTCTAGCATGGAGATAAATCTTAAAATCTTAAAAATGATGACTAAATTAGTTGATATTTCTTCTGTTATTGATTATTAATTTTAACTTAGTCCTTTTTTAAACAGTTAAAACCCCAAATAAAATAAAAAGGAGTAATTCACATTTTAGAAACTTTCATTTCATATAGACTGGGGCTAGAAAATTATTAATTTACCTGATTTGGACCATGATTAGTAGGAAAAGGATCTGTCCCCTCTTCAAATTGCTTTCTGCTATTGAATCCACAGCACAAAAGCTGTAAACCTTAAAAACTTTAGAAGTAAAATAAAAATATAACAGAAATATAAGTTAGAGATGAAATTTATTCTCTAAGAGTTAACCAAGAAACCTTAAGTAGAGACCACACACACCACACACACCACACACACCACACACACACACACACTCACACAGAGAGAGAGAGAGAGAGAGAGAGAGAGAGAGAGAATCTATCTATAAACAAAGAATAAGAGAAATCATTAACTTATTTGGAGACCTGTCTGTTTGGTTGCATGGTCCTAAATGAGGTTGAATTATTATCTCTTTCTGTATTTAAAGTATAATGAGGAAAAAAGAATAAAAGTATAACAAGGGCAGGGCAAGTTTTCTGGCTTCTTAATCATTTGTCTTTCTGAGTATGCAATTAACATATGGAAAAAGAACACTCCATTTCTTACAAAAGAAAGAGATAAGACTTTTTCTTAACTTTTTAAAATTTGAAGTATTAATAAATTTTCTTAATATCCTACATATAGTAAGAATAATAAAAAATTGCAAAGAAGTGAAAGGGAGAAGGTGGGGGGGAATGAGTGAGCCTTCATTCGCATCAGAAGTGGCTCAGAGAGGAAATAGCATACATATTCAACCTGGTTTAGAAATCTATCTTATAATCGAGGAAAAAGGAGAGGAAGGGGATAGGGGGGAGGGGAGGAAGGGGTGTAGGTGATAGAGGAGAGGGGGAGAGCATGGGAGAAGGTAATCAGAAACAACATACTTTTCTTTGTTTTGTTTTTTGAAAGGTGATGGTGTTGAGTACTTTGCCTGGGGTCATATGACTGGGTGGTTGTTGGGTGTTTGGGGCCAGATTTGAACTTGGCTCCTCCTGGTTCTAGGGTTAGTGCTCTGTTTCATTTCAACAGTTGACTGCCCCCCAACATACTTCTGAAGAGTGAAAGGGGGAGAGAACAGAATAAATGGGAGTGGGGAGGAACAAATGGAGGGAAATACAAGTAGCAATAGCAACTGTAGGAAAAAAACATTGAAGCAACTTCTCTGAATTTATGATAGACCTTATGATAAAGTAATGTGATCCATCCCAGAGACAGAGCTGATGGTGCCTGAACACAGAATGAAGTACAATTTTTTTTCTTTTTTTTCTCATTTTATTTTTGTGAGATATGACTATCTTTATGGGGTGGGGGGGATTATGTTTACTTTATAAGACTATTTGTGGTAATGTGCAAAGAAATAAATAAATCAGGGCAACTATTATCAATTAATAAATAATTTGTTTCATATTTTTTAAAAAAAAGTTATTTTGATTTGTAATGTCCCTTTCAGTATTTTTCCTTAGGGAATTCTCAGTCAACTTTCTAGTGCCCCCAAAAATCCAGCTACTTGCCTAGAAGTCTCTATATGGCGGTACCTAAGTAAGGTGTTACAAAATGACATCTATTGGTTAACCTTTGGAGGAATTTCTTTTTATGTGCTGGCATATATTTCCTTTACATAGTTTCTAAGAAATCATATTATTACAGATCTCTGAAAATTTATCAAGCAAAAAGTTAATGAAAGAAAATCATTAAGCCCACAAAATTAAAATATGCACTAAGCATATGACTCTCAGAATATACATGGATAATTATCCATGAAATGGGAATTAATTCATTCAAGTAGCAATTTGCCAATAGCAACTTAGCTTTAACAATTCCCTAAGAGTAAATTTTCACCAGCATCACCACCTCATACCCATGGTTGTGAAGGTTGAGGAAGGTTGAGAAGACACATCTTTGTCCCAAAGGGATATGAACAAAGGTCATTGGAAGAAAAGACATGCAAGACTGGGTTATTGGAGGGGCGGCTAGGTGGTGCATAGGGGTGGCTAGGTGGCACAGTGGATAAAGCACCAGCCATCGAGTCAGGAGTACCTGAGTTCAAATCTGAACCTCAGACACTTAATAATTACCTAGCTGTGTGGGCCCTGGGCAAGCCACTTAACCCCATTTGCCTTGTAAAAAACCTAAAAAAAAAAGACTGGGCTTATTGGAGACAGAAATGTAGGACTATGAATTATATTGGAATTACCTCCAGAAAATAAAATAGAGCAATAAGAATATTTTTTTTCAGGACCATCTTGAATCAGTATCGTGAAGGTATATGGGAGCATCTGTTTCAGCAGAAAAAGCAAGTCTCTCAGTTCTCAGAAAAGGGGTTGAGTAAGAGACTTAGTGATTATTTGCAAGAGAGAGAGGGGGAGAGAGAGAGAGAGAGAGAGAGAGAGAGAGAGAGAGAGAGAGAGAGAGAGAGAGAGAGATACAAAGACTGAAACTGAGACAAAGAGAGACAGTGAATGAGATAAAAGCACAAAAATTGTCCAAAAAGGAGAAAAAAATAAGAAAAATATACTAATAAATAGCATCCATGTAGTGCATTAAAACTTACAAGTCATTTTATGAATAACATTTCATTTGGACTGGCATTACATCCCTGTTAGATTCTTCAGATAATATTTTTGACATTTTATTGTTGGAGAAATGAGTAACCCATAGTCCCATAGGTGACATTAGATTCCAAGTCTTCAGATCCCAGATTCAGTGCCTTTCACTCATGATATCCCCTCTACACTTCCAGCTCTATATGTATTGTCAAATTGAAGACATACAGATATCTTTATCTACAGGTTTGTTTGTTAGGTCACACACATGTCCATCCATTCTCTCTACAAAGAAGTTAGTTTGTTGTCCAAAAGACCATTATGACAATTTAATTGGTTTCTTCAGGACTCTCTTAACTTGCTTTGGGAAGACTGTAAAGGAAGTAGTATTAGAAAAGGAACACAGGACCCTTCTTTAGACTGTGTTCTGCCAAGTTTTGGTCTGGGAATTAGCAGCTAAACTTTCAAAGGCCTCCTCCCACTATAACACCGGCCTCTGCCAAGCTTCTTTTAATTTGGGTTTAATCTTGTGTAATTTGGGACTCAGAAATGGAAATTTCTACAAAGATGTCTTCATGATATCTGAGGAGAGTAACAGTGAGACCTGTGTTCCAGCAGGTAAGGCCCCTTTGAAAGGATGAAAACACCTGTCCCCTTACTGTTGCTGCTTCAGAAATCAGATGCATCACATTTAAGACAATTTTTAGGCTTCATTGTGTCTTTCATGAACATTCTACTATAAATAGTCTTTAAAACAGATCAGATAGAACTAAGTCCCATTTTTTTAGTTATTTTTCAGGCATGTCCCATTTTTCAAAATCCCATTAAGGATTTTCTTGGCAAAGATACTATAGATGGTTTTCTATATCCTTCTTCAGCTCATTTTACAGATGAGAAAATTGAGGCAAACTGGGTTAAGTGACTTGTCCAGGGTCACAGAACTAGTTAGTATCTGAGGACTACATTTGAATTCATGAACATGGGTCTTCTTTGACTTCAGACTCTGCCACCCTATCCCCTGTACCACCTAACTGCCTCACATGTGAACAATAACTTCCTCTGGAGTAGAATTCATACTATTTATTTTCAATAGGATAGAACTAATGATGATAATTTGCATAATTATAGATTCAAATAATGTGAATTAAAATACATGTGACAACTTTTAAGGAATTTATGACTGTACTTTTTGTAAAAGGATATACTATCATCATGGCTCCCCACACCCTGTTTTTATTTTTTGTTTGCTTTTTGTTTTTTGCAAGGCAATGGGCCCCAAGGTCACAAGCTAAGAAGTGTCTGAGGCTGGATTTGAACTCAGGTCCTCCTGACTCCAGGGCTGGTGCCATGGTGCTGCCCTGCACCCTGCTTTTTTTAAGTGACTCAAATATTTTGTCTTAAATATCTAAATGTTCCCCTTCCTTAGAATGGGAAGAGGAAGAAAATACATACATAAACACTGTGATGTTTACTATTACTTAGAATGTTTAGGTTCACAAATTCAGTGGTTTTGATCCTCAAATTTGTGTGATAATTAACATAGATCATACGAGTAGTATACCTTGATCTGAAAAGAAAGACATCTTGATATCTATTTAATTAGACTTTAAAAAAAATCAAAAGTACAAAGTACTTTTACTAATCGTAAGATTCCCATAAAAGCAAGAATCTAGTTTTTTCAATACATTTTTTTGTACCAGTGCTACTTTTTATCAGTGAGACTTGGAAGACCAATGCCTCTGGAAAGCTAAGGATGAGTACTACAGAGGTCAATGGAGAAGGAGTATTGTGCATGAGAACAGGTTGCAACGTAGGACAATTAAGGAATTCTGTAAAACAAGGGTAAAGAATGTCATTGAGGTTGCATGACCAGGTGAGGTAACGAACTGGGCCTATGACTAGATTTATAAATGACAAGTGGATGGTCAAAATTTTCCAATGGAAAGATTGAGGTCTGGAGAAAGTAAAGAAAGTTTTCCAGTAGCAATTAGATGAATGGTTGAAAGGGACATGGACAAGAGTTGCCTAAGACAGGTAGGCAGGGATGGGTTGCAATCTTCATTTCTTGAATCAATAAGATGATAGATCCACTAAAATATTTGAGTATCAAAACAGCTCAACATAAATATTAACTAACACTGTCATTTTAAATTTCTTTTACTTCTTCCTCTTCCTGCTAACTGGATTGATATTCAGACTCTTGGGCTATAATCATAGCCATTCCATTCTACAAACTTCTCCATTTTATTCTCAGAATAATCAACTGCTTTGCTTTTTTTCCTCAATCATATACTTATTAATTTATCTATTCCTCAGATAATAAGGTGGTATTCCTCATAATTAACCTTGGGTTATAAGATCTGAGGATTTAGTGTATATAAAGGACAATTTATAGCTCATTTATTCTCTGCTTAATCCCATGAAAGCTGTCTGGACTTCTGCCAACATGGATTGACCCAGATTTTTCCCTTTGCCAACATGGACTGGCCCCTAGTTTTGTCAATCACTGTTTTTTAAACAATGGATGGATATTACAGAAGGGGAAATGACAAATGTTGAAAGATGTAGAGAAATTGAGACACTGATACATCTTTAGAGATGTGAAATGATTCAACAAATCTGTAGAGCAATTTGGAATTATGCTCAAAGAACTATAAAAATCATGCCCATCCTCTGGCCTAGAGGTGCCACTGTCTAAGTCTATATCCCAGAAGAAATGAAATATGGGAAGAAAAGAATCTTTATGTATAGGTATATTTTTTGGCAGCTCTTTTCTGATGGTGGGGAGCTGGAGACTGAGGGGATGCCAGTGGCTGGGGGAATGGCAGAACAGTGTGCTATGTGATTGAGATGAAATGCTGTTCTATTATGGGAAATGATGAACAGAATACTCTCAGTAAAAAACTTACAAGAGCAGTTTAGTGGGAAATGTACCTTATACAAAGTTGTTACAAGATCAGCGGTGAATGACCTATCTTTTCTCAGCAATGCTGTCACTCAAGAGAACTCTGAGGGATGTAAGATAAAGAATTATCCATCCCAAATTCAGAGCTGATGGTGTCTGAATACAGACTGAAGCATACTTTTTTTTCACTTTATTTTTCTTGAGGTTTTTGGTGGGAGGGGAATTATGTTTACTTTTGCAACACGATGAGGAGATAAATAAATAATGATGAGGAGACATATATATAACTAGCTATATAAAATCCTAGATATAATTAGGTGTGTCTTCTTTGTCAGTCAAGTACTGAATACCTGTTTTGGCCCTAGCATGTTGGGAAATACAACTGCAGACATAATCCCTTTATTTAAGAAGTTTACTGTTTATTTGAAAAGAAAAGGCCAGACTCATTAATTTTTTTTTATGCAAGGCAATGGGGTTAAGTGGCTGCACCACCTAGCTGCCCCCCTCATTAATTTTTTAAAATGAAACATCCTTTTATCTATGGTAAAGATCCACAGATCCATAGAGAGACCTGGCAATCTGGTCATGATGAATGATTTCTTGGATGAATTGTTTACTCTAACAGAATTTTATTTAAAAATATATAATTAGGGGCAGCTCAGTAGCACAGTGGATAGAGTTCTGGCCCTGGAGTCTGGAGGACCTGAGTTCAAATGTGACCTCAGACACTTAATAATTACCTAGTTGTGTTACCTTGGGCAGGTCACTTAACCCCATTGCCTTGCAAAAAAAACAAAATATATATAATCAATATTCATTAGTGATATTGGGCTATAGCACTGCTTTTGTGCTTTGTATTTTCTTCTATGTGTGTGTGTGTGTGTGTGTGTGTGTGTGTGTGTGTGTGTGTTTCCATAAAGGAATCTGGGGAGGGGCCTAGGTGGTACAGTGGATAGAGCAGTGGCCCTGGAGTCAGGAGTACCTGAGTTCAAATCTGACCTCAGATACTTAATAATTACCTAGCTGTGTGGCCTTGGGCAAGCCACTTAACCCCATTGCCTTACAAAATCTAAAAAAAAAAAGAGATACAATTTTCCCCTGATGACGTTTTTATTTTTATGCAAGAAATTTCGATGTTATTTCATTATTAGAATTTTCTTTCACGAAATTATTATTTCAATTTTTGTTCTTTGATCTCTTTTGTTTGTGCTACTTGAACTGATGACTAGTTTTATTGCATTATAGAGTATAAAGATATCTTTTAAAATTTGTTAGCACTGATCAACTTTGTAAAAAAAAGCCCAGATGTATATTCTTTAACAGTTCCATTTAGGAGATGAATAAGTATTTTACTTCTAGTTTATCCAATAATTTGCTCACATTGTTTACTTTTCCTTTTGTCTCTTTTGCTGTTTGACTTATCCCAAAGTGAAATCCCCTACCACTGTTATATTACTATGTCTTCTTGTGACTCAGTTTATTTTTCCTCTTATATATTTTGATTTTGAGGCATTAAGTGCATATGTTTAATGTTGATATTGGTTTGTTGTCTTAGTTCCTTTTAGCATAAAGTACTTTTCTTGTTTATTCTGTTTTATCCTTTGAATCTTTGTTTTGCTTTGATAGCACAATTGGAGTCACCTGATGGATAATATTTTTTTTAGCCCTTTCTTTTTATTCTGTGAATGTCTTTGATTTTTAGATATGTTTTTTGAGGAAAATTCATCAAAGGATTTTGCCTTCTTATCAAATCTATCACTCTTTTTCATTTTTTGGATTGTTTAATATTTTTGTTGATGTTGTTCAGTCATTTCAGTTGTATCTGACTCTTTATGACCCAATTTGTAAGTTTTCTTGGCAAAGATATTGGCATGATTTGTCATTGTCTTCTCAAGTTCATTTTACAGATAAGTTTACTTGCTTAGGGTCACAGAGCTGATAAGTTGTTTGAGACCAGATTTGAACTGAAGAAGATGAGTCTTCCTGATTCCAGATCGAGCATTCAATAAAACAAATAACTTAAAAACACATTTCAACAAGGAAGAATATAAGAATATTAATTATGAAATCAAATTTATATTACAATTTTTAAGTACCTAAAATTTAACATGGTGATGAGAAAATTGTCATTTTTTATGTTCCCTCCCAGACTTTTTGTTTTATTAATTTTTTATTGACCAACTCAACTTAAAAAAATTCTGTCATTATTTATTAAATCAGCCCCCTTCCCCATGTGTGTGATAAAAATGCACTAAGGAAAATTTCAATTAGCCACTATACCAATCTAGCTGTCTACACACTGACTTAGAAAACCACAAATTTGCATTGTCTATGTTGGATTGTGGGTTTTTTTTTATTTTGTTAAATATTTTCCAAAGATATTTTCTGATGGGGCTTTGGTAGCATGGACCAAGAGTTGGACTCCAGATTACCATGACTTATTTACCCTTGAAGCATATTAGCTGTTTGATTCTAAGCAAGTCTTTTAAACTCTAAGCATCCTAGAAAACCAAGAAAGAACTTCACTGGGATGAATTTTAAAAATAATTCAAATTCATATTTTGACAATGTCTGTTTGATGGCCTAAACTGAATTTGGGCTGAATGTGGGTTGGAATGTCTTCCCTCCCTACCCCTCACTTCAGAAGGGAGATGGCATCTTAATTTTAAGGAAGATATTTTATTTTTGGTTAGTTTGGTTTTTTCCCCAATTCACATTTAAAATGATTGGAATTAGGTTTATATTTTTCCCCATTTGTTTTTAATTTTATTTTTGGATTGGTATGCTTTTCCTTCTTCTGTAAACACAATACGCTGTACCTTTGGTTATTTTAGTTTAATTCTACTTTCTGTCAACCCTGATCCTTTGGGTTTGTTAGTTCCTTTTCCTTTCATTCTATTTAATTCTTTACCTCTTTTTCTCCTTTTTGTTAAGAATTCAAGTAAAGTTTCCTTTCTTTTCCTTCCCTTCAATAAATTTTTACTAGTTTTATAAATTTCATTTTTTTGAAAAAAAATTTTTTCAGTTCTTTTCTGGGAGGTAAGAATACTTTAGATATTTTTAATTTTTTTGAACATCCATTTTTTCCATTATTTCTTCATCAGGTTTGTATGGTATAACACTTTGAATGGAATCTTGAACTCCTTTGTTTTTCAGAAAACATTATGTTTTATCTCATGTTTTATAGTTAGTGAATTGTCTTGTGTTATTCAAATTTCCCTTCTTTTATATTTGAAAGTCTTTTCCCTTCTCATTTGGAGGACTCATCAATAGAATTATTAAATTTATCTACTGTATTTCTTAAAGTTTGTAGCCAGGGTATTTTTTTCCTGGAGATAATCTGTGAATTCTTTCAATGAATGCTTTGTTTGCAATGTTCAAAAGTGTTAGGTAGTTTTCTTGAATTATTTCTAACATTTTGGCGTTCAGTTTATATATTTTTTTGTTTTGTTTTGACTTGTCATGTTCTTCTTGAAAACTATTACTCCTAAAGTTGTTTCTATGCATCGGGTCTCTGAGAATAATGTTTTATTTTTATGGTGATTATGGTTTTTTTAACTTTATTCTTTTAACTTTCTTACAGGAAAGTCTTTAGTTTTTGTGCATTTGTATTCTAATAAACTATGCTCTCTTTTGTTTCTTTAATGAGACTTGCTACTATGGATTCAGTTTTCTATTTTTCCATAAATTTTCCTCATTTTGATAATTCTTATTTATCTTTATTTTAAATTTTTTTTTTATTTCTTTAAGGCAATGGGGTTGAGTGACTTGTCTGAGGTCACACAGCTAGGCAATTATTAAGTATCTGCAGCTGGATTTGAATTCCGGTCCTCCTAACCCTAAGGCAGGTGCTCTATCCACTACACCACCTAGCTTCCCCTCTTATTTATCTATCAAATCATTTAAGAGACTCCTACTGTGGTCTTACGCTCTCTTGGAAATGCACAATGTTCTCCATTTCATCAGATATTAATTCATTTCCCTTTTAAAATATATGTGAGTGTGTGTGTATGAAAAAGAAAATGAATATATAATTTTTAATATATGCCTGAAATTATTAAACTGATCTAAAGACCATATTCCTTTTTGTTATTCAGGTATTCAAAGTATAAAAAAGGATTAAACAAAGAAACCACATTCTTCAGAATGGAGTCACAAACAATAAACCAATATCAATATTAACATTATATTTATTCCAATTTGAAACCATGTCCAAAAGTCTATAAAACTGTACATAAACTTTGGACCCAAATATACTCCTGGATCTGTATTCCAAAGAAATAAAAGAAAAGGGAAACATCTGAACAACAAATATATATATATATATATATTAAACAGTTCTTTTTGTGGTGGCAAAGAATGGGAAATGAAGAGGCTATCCATTAATTGGAGAATGGATAGAAAATGTGGCATATAATCTTATGGGAACAGTTATGCCGGGCAGCTAAGTGGCTTAGTGGATAAGGCACCGGCCTTGGAGTCAGGAGTACTTGGGTTCAAATCCAGTCTCAGACACTTAATAATTACCTAGCTGTGTGGCCTTGGGCAAGCCACTTAACCCCATTGCCTTGCAAAAAAAAAAAAACCCCAAAAAACTAAAAAAAATTAAAAAAAACAGTTATGCTATAAGAAATTATAAGCAGTGTGGTTTCATGTAAAGGTGGGAAGGTATATGAACTGATGTGAGTGCTGTGAAGCTTTATCACCTGGTGTCCTTGAGCACCAGAGCCTTATTTTACTAAGTGTCATGGGAGTGGGAGTGAATTAGAGACTGGAAAGGTATTTAAGCATTAGTATTTTTTTTTTTAATCTTTAAAAAAAATTTTTTTAAAGATATTATTTGAGTTTTACAATTTTCCCCCCAATCTTACTTACCCCACCCCGCCATGGAAAGCAATCTGTCAGGCTTTACATTGTTTCCATGTTGTACAATGATCCAAACTGAGTGTGATGAGAGAGAAATCATATCCTTGAGGAAGAGACAAAAAGTCTAAGAGATAACAAGATCAGACAATAAGATATCTGTTTTTTTCTAAATTAAAGGGAATAGTCCTTGAACTTTCTTCAAACTCCATGGCTCTTTATCTGGATACAGATGGCACTCTCCTTTGCAGACAGCCCAAAATTGTTCCCGATTGTTGCACTGATGGAATGACTGAGTCCTTCAAGGTTGATCATCGCTCCCATGTTGCTGTTAGGGTATACAGTGTTCTTCTGGTTCTGCTCATCTCACTCAGCATCAGTTCATGCAAATCCCTCCAGGCTTCCCTGAATTTCCATCCCTCCTGTTTTCTAATAGAACAATAGTGTTCCATGACATACATATACCACAGTTTGCTAAGCCATTCCTCAATTGAAGGACATTTACTTGATTTCCAATTCTTTGCCACCACAAACAGGGCTGCTATAAATATTTTTGTACAAGTGATGCTTTTCCCCTTTTTCATCATCTCTTCAGGGCCTAGACGCAGTAGTGGTATTGCTGGGTCAAAGGGTATGCTAATTTTTGTTGCCCTTTGGGCATAGTTCCAAATTTCTGTCCAGAAAGGTTGGATGAGTTCACGGCTCCACCAACACTGTAATAGTGTCCCAGATTTCCCACAACCCTTCCAACAATGATCATTATCCTTTCTGGTCATATTGACCAGTCTGAGAGGTGTGAGGTGGTACCTCAGAGAAACTTTAATTTGCATTTCTCTAATAATTAATGATTTAGAGCAATTTTTCTTATGGCTATAGATTGCTTTGATCTCATCTGTAAATTGCCTTTGCATATCCTTTGACCATTTTCAATTGGGGAATGGCTTTTTGTTTTAAAATTATGACTCAGTTCTCTGTATATTTTAGAAATGAGTCCTTTGTCAGAATCATTAGTTGTAAAGATTGTTTCCCAATTTACTACATTTGTTTTGATCTTGGTTACAGTGGTTTTATCTGTGCAAAAGCTTTTTAATTTAATGTAATCAAAATCATCTAGTTTGTTTTTGGTAATGTTTTCCAACTCTTCATTAGTCATAAACTGCTCCCCTTTCCATAGATCTGACAGGTAAACTAGTCCTTGATCTTCTAACTTGCTTATAGTATTGTTTTTTATGTCTAAATCCTGTAACCATTTGGATCTTATCTTGGTAAAGGGTGTCAGGTGTTGGTCTAATCTAAGTTTCTTCCATACTAACTTCTAATTTTCCCAGCAGTTTTTATCAAAGAGAGAGTTTTTATCCTAATAGCTGGACTCTTTGGGTTTATCAATCAGCAGATTACTATAATTGTCTCCTGCTTTTGCACCTAGTCTATTCCACTGGTCCACCACTCTATTTCTTAGCCAATACCAAACGGTTTTGATGACTGATGCTTTATAATATAATTTTAGATCAGGTAGGGCTAAGCCCCCTTCTTTTGTACCTTTTTTCATTAAGTTCCTGGAAATTCTTGACTTTTTATTTCTCCATATGAATTTACTTACATTTTTTTCTAACTCATTAAAGTAATTTTTTGGAATTTTGATTGGTAGGGCACTAAACAGGTAGTTTAGTTTTGGTAGACTTGTCATTTTTATTATGTTAGCTCTACCTATCCATGAGCAGTTGATATTTGCCCAGTTATCTAAATCTGATTTAATTTGTGTGAGAAGTGTTTTATAATTGTTTTCAAAAAGTTTCTAAGTCTGTCTTGGTAAATAGAATCCCAGGTGTTTTATATTATCTGAGGTTACTTTGAATGGGGATTTCTCTTTCTAGCTCTTCCTGATGTATCTTGCTAGACATATATAGAAAAGTTGAGGATTTATGAGGGTTTATTTTATAACCTGCAACTTTGCTAAAATTGCTAATTTTTTCCAATAGTTTTTGGATGATTTCTTGGGATTCTCTAGGTAGACCATCATGTCATCTGCAAAGAGTGAGTGTTTTGTCTTTTCCTTCCCAATTCTAATTCCTTCAATTTCTTTTTCTTCTCTAATTGCTGAAGCTAACATTTCTAATATGATATTGAATAGTAGTGGTAATAATGGGCATCCTTGTTTCACCCCCTGATCTTATTGGGAATTAAGCATTAGTATTTTGGTAAATAAACAGAGACCTTGGAGTACTTGGGGATCTTGGAGAACTTGTCATTCATGTCTTCCTTGTCTCCTGCCCCTTCAACACTCGCCTGGGGAAGATTGAGGGAGTCCAGAAAGGGACTCAACAAAGCAGAATCAGAAGAACACTGTACACAATAACAGCAACATTGTACAACTGTGACTTGACTACTCTGATCAAGAGAATGATCCAAGACAATTCTCAAGAACTCCTAGGTGAAAAAAATGTTATCTACATCTAAATGAACTCTGGGTGCAGATTGAAGCATACTTTTTTAAAACTTTCTTTATGATTCCTTTTTTTATTGTTTTTTATAACATGGTTAATATTAAAATTGTTTTGAATTATTTCACATATATAATTGATATATTGCTTGCCTTCTCAATAGAGGGGGAGGGGCAGGAGGTAGGAAAAGAATTGGAAATTCAAAAATATTTTTATTACAAGGCAATGGGGTTAGGTGACTTGCCCAAGGTCACACAGCTAGGTAATTATTAAGTGTCTGAGGCCGGATTTGACCTCAGGTCCTCCTGACTCCAGGGTCAGTGCTCTATCCACTGTGCTACCTAGCTGCCCCGAAATTCACATTTTTTTTTTAAAAAAAAGTAATGTTAAAATAAAATTTAAATATACCTTAAGTGTTATGCCTTAATGCTCAAGGTCGTTAATTAATCTTCCTTCTGAGATCTTTGTAATTTCCTTTTTACTCATTTCTTGACCTCTCTTTTGATGGTAGTTTCCCTGGGGTCTGGACCTCAAAGAGATCTCAGCCTACTCTCACACTAAGCAATTCACATTCACCAGCTTCAGTCTCTTCCCCAACTGTCTTCTGAGGAAAGAAAACTGGCCCCAGCTGCATGCTGGCCTCTTTCCTTCCAGTTCAGTGGAGTGAGCCACTGCCCCAGTTCTCCCTCTTTCCTCAGTTTTCTAATCGAGGTCTGCTCTCCCTTTTGGAGCAAACTTCGGCCTTGTGAATTTCCACGCACCGAGAGGAAGAAGAGGGAGGACTGAGTTCCAGAGGGAGGACTGAGTTCCGTTATGTCCATATGTAAACTTTTGTAGTTCTGGAGAGGGGTGATAAGTGAGGATTTTAGGAGTTAGGGAATAATAACCTTTTCTGTTGTTCATTAATTTCTTCCTAAGGTTCTGGGTGAATTTCCTGGAGAAAGTTGAAACTTTTTTAATATTATAATTTCTGTTTTGGAGAGGTTTGAGAAGTCATGAGGACTGAAGAAAATAATAATTAAGTTGTCATCTTGTTGCTCATGTGATCAAAAACCCCACATTAATTGGAAGGGGGGTTGCAAGGCAATGGGGTTAAATGACTTGCTCAAGGTCACACAGCTAATATCAAGTGTCTGAGGCTGGATTTGAACTCAGGTTCTCCTAATTCCAGGGTTATATCCCCTGTAATCTAACTGCCCCTCTAGCATTGATTCTTAACTGTCATCAATCATTGCTTAATTCAGGGTTGGTTTTTTTTTGTAAACCAGTTTTTTTGTTGGTGTTTTTTTTTTTTTTTAGGTTTTTGCAAGGCAAATGGAGTTAAGTGGCTTGCCCAAGGCCACACAGCTAGGTAATTATTAAGTGTCTGAGGCTGGATTTGAACTCAGGTACTCCTGACTCCAGGGTCGGTGCTCTATCTACTTCGCCACCTAGCTGCCCCTTGTAAACCAGGTTTAATGTAGAACATTATACTCTTCTTGAATTCTTGGAATTACTTGAAACATAGTTCATAGTTCATAGTTGAAACATAGTTCATTTGGACCTCTTTATCAGGTGTCAGAAGCCTTGTATAAAGGTTTTTTTTTTAAGCTATCTAATCACCTATTCAGACTTACTCAAAAGAAGCAGTTGGGCGATGAGTTAATTTTTAAACTATTCCTTTCAGAAGTATTTGATATTTTCCCTAATGATGTCTTTGCTCTCCTAGTTCCTTCTCTCTCCATCCATGAACAGAAATTAAAAAAAAAGAAACAAGATTGATCACATCCTGGAGAAAATTATAGGTTTCAGCATTCATTTTACCATGATAGGCTAGAATTAGAGACAATCAGAAGAGAGTGATTTTCAGATCTTAAAGAAGAGGACTTTCCCTTCTCCAGCCTTAGTTCCCTGCCCTTTAAAGAGCTTCTGTTTTCCTATTTTTAAAACAATGGTCTCCTTGGCAACTGTGCTGAACTCACAGGATTTGTTCTGCTACAGCTAGCCAGAGCAACTTAAAAGAAACAAACACGTTGGAACAGAACAAGATTTTTTGGGGAACAGAGAGAAAGGGACTTTGCCACACCCATGGCTATTCCTGTTGGACTCCGTGAGGATAGGGTGGGGGATTCCTGTTCATTTCTTTTTCTTTAGATTTTTTGCAAGGTAAATGGGGCCGCACGGCTAGGTAATTATGAAGTGATTGAGATTTGAACTTAGGTCCTCCTGACTCCAGGGCCTGTGCTCTATCCACTGTACCACCTAGCTGCCCCTGATTCCTGTTCATTTCTAGATCTTTCAGAGATCTCTCAGAGAGAGGGGGAATTGGACCCTGCAGCATCAGTGAGATCAAAAGCCCAATGACATGGAAAGAAGAGACTGTGCCCATAAACCCATAGGATGAAGGAAGTTTCCACTTATGTCTCCTGCTGTACCTCACCCTTGGTTCTGGGATTGTCATCCTTGGAGAAAAATGATGTCTTATCTTTAGGTATAGCACCCACTTCTTTTTATTCAGTTATTTTGGGGTTTTCTTGGCAAAGACACTGGAATAGTTTTCTGTTTCCTTCTCCAGTTCATTTTATAGATGAGCAAACTGAGGCAGAGTTAAGTGACTTGCCCAGGGTCACACAGTGGCCTGTGCCCAGATTTTAATTTAGGAGGACGAGTTTTCCTGGTTCCATTTCACCATATCCATTTCTTCTCTTAACATCCACTCCACTCTGGGTGTTGGCTTATTCAAACTTTTAATTATACCCTTTGTTTGAATTTACCCCTGGGTGTGGAAGACCTGTACTTTTTCTTCCATTTCTTAAACTCTTTCCTCTTTTTGTCAGCCCAATCTTAAAAAAAATAATAATAATCATGGGCAATTAGGTGGTGCAGTGGATAGGGCACTGGCCCTGGAGTCAGGAGGACCTGAGTTCATATCACATTTAATACTTACTTAGCTATATGACCTTGGACAAGTCACTTAATCCTATTTCCTTGCAAAAATCCAAAAACAAACCAACAAAAAACAACCAAACAAAAAAAAATTGGCTTGAGCTTGCTATCCCTTTAGTTATCTTTCTAATGTTCTTCTCATTAACCAACTTCTTAAACATCCACTGCCTCTGTTTCTTCATTGTCCATGCCCTGGCCTTCTCTGCCTTCAGTTTTCTCTCCCCATCAATAGCACCTCACTGCTCAGACCTCATTTTCCCTACTTCTTGACCCTGTTATCCATCCCTATCTTCTTGAAATTGAGACTGGTTCCCCCCCCCATCTCTATTTCAAGTTTTTTCAACCTATCCACTAACTGGATAAGGTTAAGTCTTTTCTCCTTAAGAAAACCTATCCATTTTCCCAAATTCATTTCTTACCACAATGCAGATGATTTCCCACTTGTATCTCAGTTGGTTCCACAAATATTTATTAAGGGCCTACTATGTGCAAGGGACTGAGGATACAAAGACAAGAGTGAAATTGTCCCATCAAAAAGATGGTGGAGGCTGGGAGGGGATATAACAAAATCAAACAAAATCTATTTTTAAAGTAAGGAGTTAAAGGAGCAAAAGAGAGAGTGGACAATTCAGTGTAAGACAAAGCACTTTTACTAGATAATCAGAAGAATTCGCCAATAGGCTGAGTCTTGGAGAAACAAGAATTCTGAATGGCAGAAGGGTGCTGATCATTTTCCATCCTATCAAATTCATCTTTGAAAATCCTTCCCAAATGACTAAATAAACAAGTATTTGTTAAGCTCCAGTTGTGGGTCAGGCTTCAGGCTAGGACTGGAGGCTAGAAAGGCAACTCATAACTACTTCGGGAAATCCAACATGATTATTATTGTCTTCACTAAACTTCCTCTCCTCTAAAATCCCAAAGTACTTTCAGATAGGACCTGACAACTTCACATTTAATTATAGTTCAGTGGAAGCTATAATGACAGCTCATTAAGCTTCCAGTTAATTAGATATTGTCACATGTTGTTTAATATTACCTTATTTATGGAAGCATAGTTCTTCCCTTACAGCACAGAGGTAAGAAACTTAAAGTCAAAATATTGTATATATTTCAAGGTAAAGATAAAAAAACTAACAATAAAATATGCTCTAAATGATATGATTTGATTTGTTTATTCTTGCATTCTCAAATAGACTTTAGGTCCCTGGATATCAGGGACCTTCTCTCATACTTCTGTGTCTCCCATTTTAGTATCTTAATTCAGAACTGAGTATATATATATATATATATATATATATATATATATATATATAATGACACATAAAAATATTGTTGATTTTTTAACTGAACCATCCTTTAAATATAGATATATATATAGATATATATATACATATATGTATAAATTCCTCTCTGATCCAACAAACATATTAGACTATTATGTTCAAGACAGTGGCACTTTTCAACACCAATATTGTCTCAGTGTTGCTATAGAGCTAGTTGGGAACCCAGTGATCTCAGGAGGGTTAAAATAATAAATTCTAAAACACAATCAAAAGAGGTCTGTAATCACTGAAGGGGTCAGAAAAATAAGCAGGCTAGTCATACAGTGAGAACAAGAGATAAAAGATGGACAGCTTAAGTGGTGCTTTGGCACTCATGAGCTATTAAAAGGATCAGAGGGAAGCCTCTGGTATATTGGGTGGATCCTGTGCTGAGGATTTAAAGAAAAACATGAATAGGAATCATGGGAAGGCATTGATGAAAACTGAATCATTGGATCATCAAACATATCATACTAAAATGAAATATTTCTCTCTCTCTCTCTCTGTGTGTGTGTGTGTGTGTGTATCTCTGTCTCTCTCTTTGATCTCCCTTTCCTTCCCCCTTACTGAACTCCTCTATCTCCGTCCTCCTCCCTCTTTTCTCTCTCTCTCTTTGTCTCTGCCTCTGCCTCTGCCTCTCTGTCTCTCTGTCTCTCTGTCTCTCTGTCTCTCTCTGTCTCTCTCTGTCTCTGTCTCTGTCTCTGTCTCTCTCTCTCTCTCTCCTCTCCCTTTCCCTCCCTCCCCCCTCTCTCCTCCCATTCTCTCTCTCTTGCAGATTTGATCTTCCTAGTCTTTATATTAGGTTAATATCACTGAATCTAATAATATGCTAATGGTGGCTCAACCTTGCTAGATCAGGCCTTAGTGAATATTTTATAGTGTAAAAGATTTCAGCAGGTTTGTCAGGGTTGCCTGCCACTAGAGAGGAATTCTTCAAGGGATTTGCTATTTATATCTTCAGGTTCCTGAGGAATTCTTCAGAAACTAACACTGAATGGCCTTTCCTAATTTGCTATTCTCTCCTCCTACCTATCCTTTACTAGGTTCTTTGATTAAAAGTGAGTTCTTATGTCCTGGATTTTCCAGAGAAAACATTAATATATGCCCTTGGGCAATAACATAATGCTGTGACTACTTAATAAATCTTTGTTGACTGACTGATCCAATGGGGAAGTATTCTCCTGGGACAGAGTTTAGAAAGATACATTCCCTATGGCGTCAGATATTCTCAGGGGAAGTCAGTGGGGCCTACCAACTCTGGATCAATGATAGTACTTAAGCTTTAGGATAATTAACAGAGGTCCCTGTTTGTCACATGAGAATATGAGAGTTTCCCTTTCTATGATCCAGGATGGGCATATCATTCTTAGGTAAGCATTAGTCACTGATTTGTTATGCTTCTTATAAAAAACACCTCAATATTTTTGTACTTTTTTCTCAATTACAGGGAAAAATTTTAATCATTCAGTTTTTAAAATTTTTTAAATTTAGAGTTTCAGATTCTCTCCCTCTCTCTTCCTTTTTCCCTTTCCTGAGATATTAAGCAATTTGATATAGTTATACAAGTGCAATCATAAACATTTTCATGTTAGTTATGTTTTGAAAGAAAATACAAGCAAAAAATTCACAAAGAAAAAAGAGAACAGTAGTATGTTTCAATACAAATTTGGATTTTATCAATTCTTTCTCTGGAGGTAGATAGCACTTTTCATACTCCTTTGGGAAATGTCTTGGATCATTGTATCGCTGAGAATAGCTAAGTCATTCACAGATGATCATCTTACTACATTGCTGTTACTATATACAGTGATCTTCTGGTTCTTCTCACTTCACTTTGCATAAGTTTGTGTAAGTCTTTCTAGGTTTTTCTAAAATCATTCTGCTTGTTGTTTTTTATAGCACAATAGTATTTTATTACAATCATATACCATAGTTCAGCCATTCACCAACTGATAGGCATCTTCTCAATTTCCAATTCTTTGCCACCACAGAAAGAGCTGCAATGAATTCAAAAATGTGTTTGTGTGTGTGTGTGTGTGTGTGTGTGTGTGTGTGTGTAATAAATAGGCCTCCTCCCTTTTTAAAATTCTTCTTTAGACATAGACTGAGAAGGGGTATTCCTGGGTCAAAGTTTTAGAGCATTCTGGGCTTAGTTCCAAATTGCTCTCTAGAATTTATCATTTTCCTTTTCTGTCATTTGCCAATCTGTAGGTGTGAGGTGGTAACAGTGTTGTTTAAATTTGCATTTCTCTAATCAATATTGATTTAGATGCTCATTCTTCTTTGCAACCAATTCCAATATTTTAAGATGAAATTCAATTTTCTTTGAACCATTTCTCTTTAACCACTTAAAAAAAAACAAACCCGAATAGTAAGAGATCACCTGGAGAAATCAATATTCCCCTCAAATCTATTAAATTTTTTAACCCTATTATATTTTCATTCTATTAGGTAAATTGACAAGCGTTGCACCCCATTTTCCAGTTAAGATGATAAGGCTAAAGGTGTAGAGAAAAGCAAGGTTTTCAAACTGTTTTTTTCTGAAACAATCATTTAAAAAAATTCTTTATAAAGTGACTTTAAATGCAAAGATCCTTAAGAGAAAAATTAAATTAAAAAAAGATTATTCTTTGACAGCTGGATCTTATATCATTTGACTCTGATTTAATTATGATTTTGGAATTCAAATCCAACCTAGAAGGAAAACAATCGGTCTGGAAGAAGCCTGAGGCCTTTAATGCAAATGAAGTTTATTTAGACTTCACTTCTGAACACTTTGAGTAATATCTCTGTTTTGACTGGTGCTTATTAATTTAAAAAACATATCCACTGAAGCTTTGTACTCACAAAAAGGTTTTTATTTATTTATTTTTAAATATCCAAGAGAAATAATAGAATTTAAAAAAAAGAATTAGAATTAGAATTAAAAGTAAAAAAGGAGAGACCCTGGTTTTCTAGTGTATAAAAACAAGTTAACAGAAGAGAGAATTGTAATGAAAATAAAATCAAGGAAATAAATTTAAATATCTTTTCCAGGAACTGAAATACAACCTTTCCAAGATATGGAAAGGATTTTCTCCATCTAATGGAAAAGCAGTGATCCATAGCATTACCTACTTTGTGAACTTGAGGAAATAACTCTAATTTATTTTAATGTACCATGTAATCTGGCACATTTCCCATATTGTTCATTGATCTTAACTATACAATTCAAAGAAAAATTTGGACTGATATTTAGAATGTCATCTGGACACAACCTTTAGGTATTTTCAAGCTCACCTCAGTTGTCTGTTTTTCTTTTTCCTTTTTCCTATTGATTCTATAAAAACAGAGCCAATGATAATAAAATAAGAATTAAGATCTAATGAGGGCAGAAGAAGCTAGACTAGTTTCACGACATATAAAGACCTTCGTCTCCTTTTAATTTGAAAGAAGAGCCTCTAAAAGTTAAAAGAAAGTTTTTTAATTAGGGGAGATTCTAACTCTCTTAGATTGGAGGAATATTTTGTCTCTTTTCTAGTCAAACCTCTCTCTTTAAATTTTTCTGCTTAGCCTTTTTCATTCATATATATATATATATATATATATATATACATATATATATATATATATATTTAAAATCTCCACTCCTCTTTTCCTACATTTGTTTCTTCTCTGCCTGCTGCCCCCTGTTAGTGAATTCTTTAACTTCATTTCCTTTCTCTGATGCCAAGGATATAGCTGATATGATTCTATCTTTATCAGAAGGTCATTTTAAATAAATGAATTCAGGATTTTGTTTATATATAACTCTGCCTAGGGATAATCAAAACTGTCAAGGTTCACATGACCCTATTCAGTCCTATGGGGAGTGTAAATGCTGAGAAAAGGCATCATGGAAAAGCAATTTAGGTGGTGTTCTATAGAATGGCATGGTACCAAGAATTATGGCTGGGGAGTCAGAAAGCCTGGTTTCAAATACTTCTTCTCCCCTTTGTTACCTATGTGATGTTAGTCAAGTCATTTATAAAGCAGAGAGCTGACAATCGAAGTGAAACACTTTTCAACCTTTAAAGTCTTTTATAAATGAGAGCTGTTATTTATTATGATGTCAGAGATCCCTTCTAGCTTTAAATATTAGATCAAACAAAGTGGAAAGCTATTGTTGCAGATTATTGTGAAATGGCGGAAAGGGTCCCTGTTGGGAGATAAAGGGGAGATTTGGGTTGATGAAAGTTTGGTTCTAAGTACCTTTGGGAATAGAACTCTACTAAAGTGACTCAGGTGCTAAGATATCCTTCGTAGTCTGCACAATAGCAAGATGCTTGAATTTTATTAGCACACAAATAACAATGCCCACCCTTTTTACATCCCTGATTTTTTTATTCAGTAAGACTCAAAAGGAAGCACCACAGCAAGGTGAACCCAACAGAGATAATCTATTTCTGTCCTTGTCTGCTTCCCAACGTGCTTGCATTCAAGTTTCCTGATGGATACATTTCCTAAACTTAGTCTCATGCCTTTAACTGAGAACCAGTCAGGAATAGTGTATCTGGAGGCACATTCTCTGTTTTTCTGTTCCTGTCCCAAATTACAGGATTTCTGTTTCCTTATTGTCTTAATTCTAGATCTACCAGTGCCATGGTTGACTGTGGAAAGGTTGGGTTTATATAGGATTGCTTTTCTGAGTTATTTTATATATAACATATGTGTCATCTGTAAAAACATGTATAATGCACTTCACAGAAACCTTTTGTTGTTATTTTTTATTTTATTTTTCCAGTGACATGGAAGGACAGTTTTCAACATTCGTCCTTTTTTGTAAACTTTTGAGTTCTACATTTTTTTTACCACCTTCTCTATGCTCCCACCTCTCCATGGCAGTAATATGATATAGTTTGTACATACACAGTCATGTTTAATATTTCTATATTAGTCATGTTGGGAAAGAAGAGCTAAAGCTAAAGGGGGGGAAAACCACGAGAAAGAGAGAAAAAAATATAAATTCAGTTTTTTTTTAAATGAACATAGTATGCTTTGTTCTGCATTCAGTCAGTCTCTATGGTTTCTTCTCTGGATATGAATGGCATTTTCTATCACAAATCTTTTAGTATTGTTCTTGATCACTGAAGTGCTGAAAGGAGCCAAATTCTTCATAGTTGATCATCTTACAATGTTGCTATTAATGCACAGAATTATTTTATCTTACATGTACATAGTGTTCAATAGGGCGGGGTCTTACACATCAAGCTACAATGATATCAAGAATCAAACACATTGGGGGTGGCTAGGTGCCCCAATGGATGGAGCACCAACCCTGGAGCCAAGAGGACCTGAGTTCAAATTCAGCCTCAGACACTTAATAATTACCTAGCAGTGTGGCCTTGGGCAAGCCACTTAACCCCATTGCCTTGTAAAAACCTAAAAAGAACCCCATAAAACCCCAAACATTTCTTTCTGGAGATTCTCCTAGATTTTAGTTCATTTTTAGGTGATGTAAGACACTGATATGCTTATAAAAAAGGAGACAGCATAGTATACTGTGGAGGTGTCAAACATGTAGTGCAGGTGACCCACAGCACTCCTCAAACAGATTAAAATATAATTGGGAAATATCTACAAAGTAAGTAAAAATATAAAAAAATAGATATTACATTTTTAAAACTAACTAATAAGGGGCCCACAGGGATTCATATATATAATATATATACGTATATATACATATATATATATATATCTATATATATAACTCCATTTCAGTTTGAGGTTGTCTACTCTGGTGGTGTGGACAAAGTTCTGAACAAGCAGTCAAAGAGACTCAAGTTCTGATATTGCCTCAGATTCATTATCAAACCTCTCTAGTCTTATTTCCTCATCTATAAAATGGTTCTATAAACATCTATAAACAATACCACCTATATCACAGCTATATCACAGGATTTTGGAGGGACCAAATAAAATCATATATATATATATATATGTGTGTATATATATATATACATATATATATATAGTATTTTGTAAACTTTAAAGTCTCATGAAAATAATGAGTAACAATTAGTCATCTAGAATATTATTCTCCCTTTAGTTCATGTCCTCTCCTCTCCCAATCTCAATTTTACCTTACCTTTGTACTAGTCCTGGTCTTCTCTCTGTAGACCTTAAGCCAATTGCTTACTTTCTCTGGTCCTCAATTTTCTTATCTTTCAAGATCAGGGTTGGAATTGAAAATTTCTAAGATCCTTTGCTGAGCTGAAAGTCTTATGGTTCAACATCAAGGAAAAGACCTATGAAAGATGACAAATTCAGAGATAAATTGTTGAAAGACTATAATCAATTTCTAATCTACATGATGATGTCCACTTGAAAAATATGTAGTGCAAAATTTTTTCTAGTAATATTTCTTAAGACACTATATCAAAAATTTTAAAAGCTTCAAATATTCAAAAACATTCAGAAAAGATACTTCATCCACTGCATGTATTTTTCTCATTAAATAGTACTTTAATCAGAAGTCAAAATGAAGTTTATTTTATTGTCTATTATAGTTCTGTGGCTCATTGGTCCATCATCTTCAAATAAGGTTAAGGATTTTTATTGAAAACTGTTGCTTTTGATGTATCCAACTCTGAGTGACTCCATTTGGTGTTTTCATGACAGAGATACTGGAGCAGTTTGCCATTTTTTTCTTCAGCTCATTTTATGGTTGAAGAAACGGTGACAAGTAGGGTTAAGTGACTTGCCCAGGGTTACACAGTTAGAAAGTGTCTGAGACCAGATTTGAATTCAGGAAGATGAGTGTTCTCCACTCCAGGCCTAGCATTCTATCTACTTTGTTACTTAACTGCTCAATTTTGCCTTTTAGTTTTTGTTTTAAAGGATGACTGCTTTAAGGGGTGACTTCTTTGGTAGAGCAGGAAAGATGATTTTTTAAAAACCAAAAGATAATATTTTTAAAGGGGGAAAAAATCTGGTTTGATGTTTCCCTCATACTAAGAAATAAACAATTGATAGCTACTCAAAATATTAGCCCACATAGGTTTATTTCCATATTTAACAGTATTCAAAACTTTTAGTTGAAAACAATGAAGTTGTAATTATGAGGTTTTAGACATGAAATATTATTGAGGTATAACTCTATAAAGCAAAGACTTTCTTTTCTGTAGATCCTTAAAATCTCATCAGATAGGTTGCTGAAATGAACCTTGCTGTCATCTAGTTCAATTGCTTCTTCAGATTCACCATCTGAGGCCTTAGGTGATTGAAAACTTGCCCAAGGTCACACAGATTCTCTGACTTTCAATCTGATAATCTTTTCTCTGAAACAAGCTATTTTTCTTCTTTCTATCCTCACAGGTAAATTTTTTTTGCCTTCCAAAACTACAACAAAATTAGAACATAGATTTTTTTAAGTTTGATAATTTCTATGGCAACAGGCTATAATACTGCAGACAGCAGTTAAAGACTTCACTGAATAATTTAAAAATAGAAAGGCTAAGATCCAGACATTAACAATTAAAGATAAAAAACACAGAGAAAAGAAAACAAAGATATTGGCCAAATTATTTTATAAGGATTTCTCAAATCTTTCCCAAAATAACATCTTATAAATTTTGAAAAAGACATATTTTTCTGGATTGATATGTCTCCTAAATCTCACAACAATAAAGTAGCCAAGGTAGTGCTGAAATGATGATTATTTTTATACTGTCATGGAAGTATTTTCATGTTTTTCCCCCCCCCAAAGTAGCTCAAAGCAGAATTTTTAAAAAAAGAACATTTTTCAACTCAAATATCATGATTCAGTAAGATAATTTCATATTCCCTCCACTAGCCCTTAAGCTTGGGCCCTTTTCTTTTCTTTTGTATTAGTCTAATCCAGACTCAAATGAAAGTATTCACTAGGTAATGATGGACAATATTAACACAATTTCATTAGTAGTTGAAAAGGAGGCACAGTCCATCACACTATGATAATGATGCCCAATAGAGAAGGGTATATTTGATTCTAGAGCAAATAATGAACTGCTGCCTTCCAGATTCAGCCCATTTATTTTTTGACAGTTCTGTTACCCGCATTTTTCTTTACATTTAACTTCATTTTGCGTCTTGGAAATTTCCAATTCTTGGAATTAAGCAGAGCCAATCTAATTAATCTTCCTCCAGATGCTTGGAAATGACTATCATGTACCTTTTAAATCTTTTCTAGTTGTTGAGTCATGTCAGTCATGTCTGACTCTTTTTGATCCCATTTGGAGTTTTCTTGGCAGAGATAGGGGTTGTTTGCCTTTTCTTCTCCAGCTCATTTCAGAGATAGGGAGACTGAGGCAAAAAGGTCACACAGTAAGTACCTGAGGCTAGATTTGAACTCAGGAAAAGAGTCATCCTTTCTCCAAGTCCAGTGCTTTAGCTACAGCACCACCCAGATCCCTAGTCTTTTCTTCCTTATATTTAAAGTTTGAGTTCTTCAAACTGATCTTTATAAGGTTGAACTTAAAATCTTTTACTGTTGTGGGTTAAGGTATTCTGGAGCAGATTATCAATGTTCTTTCTAAAATATGGTTTCCAGTTATGGTCTGAACTAGGCATAGAACAATGAGATTGTCACATCCTGGAAGCTATGCCCCTTTCACTGAAACCCAGAATAGCTTTAGTCTTTTTGGCTGCCATTGGCTTATATTGAGCTTTCTGTCCACTAAAATCCTCAGATCATTTTAGGATAAATTGCTGTTCCCTCCCATCAGACAAATAAAATCTCTCCAATCTTGTGAAATCAATTTTTTTGAACTCATTTATGAAACTTTCTATTTACCCCACTCACTTTTACTTTATTATTTCTAGCCAATGTTTTTAATCTGTCGAGATTTGGGAGGATCCTGAGTCTCTCTCCAGTGATTTAGATATTCCTCCCTGCTTTACAATTTTTGCAAATCCAATAAGGATGCCAACTATACCTTTATCCAAGAGGTTTACAGGAATGACCTAGGACTATCTTCATGTTGCCAAAGATAACATTTGCTATTATAACTGTCTGCTGTATATACATATATGTATATACTTATATATAAACACATATTTTTATGTTTGTATATTCTTATGTATTTATATATACATATCTACACATGTATGTATTCATATATTTGTATAAACTTATGTACGTATTTATACACACACACACATATATTTGTCTGCTATATCATACCATTGACTCCTGTTGGTTTTGTAGGCAACTGGTGACTCAGTGGGGACAGTGGGGTCTGGAGTCAGTGAGTTGAAATTCAGCTTTAGACATTAACTACTTATATGATTCTGGGCAAAGCACTTAACCTTTTGGCCTCCATTTCCTAATCTGTAAAATAGAGATAATAATGCCCCTACTTCCCAAGGTTGTCATGAGGATCAAATGGGATATTTATAAAACCCTTAACATTACGTCTGATATGTGTAAGGGGCCTTATTAATGCTCATTCCATTGTTTAATAAAACCCCCAGTTCTTTTTCAGATGAACCATTGTCTAGCCCTCATCATCTAAGCCCAAATTCTTCCCATCTTGGTTTGATCATTATTGTTGCTGCTGTCATACTGCTTTGCCTGGGCAACAACTTGATAGTGGTTTGGTGGAATGGTTAGGAAGGATTTAAGAAAAGGAAGGCTTAGTAATGATGTCAGTGAATCATTCCCTTTCCAGTCCTTCATGTGCCTCAAAGGATTATCTTATGATTCCTTCTAAGAAAAGAAGGAAAGAAGGTGAAGATGAAGGAAGGAAATATTTATTAAACACCTTTGTGGACCAGACACTGGACTATGTGCTATATGAATATTATCTCTTTTGATCCCAGAAAGGTAGATTCTATCATTAGACCCATTTTACAGTTGAGAGGTGGGAACTGAGTGAACTCCATCTTGTAATTCAAGTCTGAATCTAGTTCAGTACCTTTTCTATTCAATTACAGGCCTAGTCAAATTTCTTTCTTGTGAGAAAGCTTTATCCCAATTATGGAAATTGTGAGAAAACTGTATTGCATTGTTTAAATTTCATCCTATGTGGTTAGGAAGCCAGACCATTTCTCTCTGGTGCTTAGAAACCCTTAACTAAGGATCTAGATTATGCTGACCAGAAACCCACTAAGATCCAAAGACTGATGAAAGGAGTTTTCTCATAATTATACATCTCAAGGAACCCATATGTCTTATCTGAAAACTGACTCCATATTGGTCAATCAATTATTGTTTCCAAGTTCCTTTAGTTGAATAATAGTCACTATAGAAATTTGTTTAACAGAGTTATACATGTATAACCTATATCAGATTACTCACTATCAAGGGAAAGGAGGAGGGAAAGAGGGGAAGGAGAAAATTTGGAAGTCAAAATCTTACCCAAAAAATGAATTTTGAAAACTATCTTTGCATGTAGTTGGAATAATAAATAAATAAATTTTAATTTATAAAAAGAAAGAAGAATAATAATAGCAGTCACTTAGGGGGGAATGGGAATATTTACTCTCCTCCCAACTTTAAGAGTCTCTGATCTTTTCTCCAATTAGAAATTAGATGACCTAATTTTGTAACTTAGTGATTATTTCAATTAATTTGTCTTTTTAAAATTGTTTTTAATAATAAAAATCTGTTTCACTCATTGTTCAGGATCTTTGGACTGACTGGGGAGATCTAGGAGGCACAGTGCAATGACATTTATTATGCCTGTTTTGCTAATTAATCATATGACTTGGGTTGTTTCCTCAGTTATTATCCACCACTGAGGCAAATGAGGCAGACTAAGGTTAAATGACTTTCCCAGGGTCATACAGATATTAAATTTCTGGGTCAAATTTGAATTCAAGTCTTTCTGACTCCAGGTCTGGTATTCCTTCCACTGAACTACCTAGATGGAACAGTAATATTATGTTTATGTCCAGGCTAATTCTAGCCACGTTTATTTTAAGCATATTGAAAAGATCTTTGAATTTAACTTGGAGTTAGAACATCTGAGTTCTTGTTCCATTTCTTGTAATAACTGTATGGGCTCAGTTTCCCCATCTGCAATGGGAGGGACTTTGACCAAATAATTTCAAAGATCCTGAATTCAAATCTAACCTTAGACATTTTCTGGGCAATTCACTCAACCCAAATTACCTCAAAGAAAGAAATGAGGTCATTTGACCCTTCCTCATGATAAAATCCAAATTCCCCATCTTAAAATCTGATATCGAAATTCCCCCCACACCCCCATACTCAAGGCTCACTTTTGTTTTTAGAGATAACTGAATATGTCAGTTCACTCCTCTTTTGATTCCATGAGCAACTGATTCTTTATCCTTCATCTAGAAGTCCAGGTATAAAATATCCTTTGTTTATCTGGGTATGATTTTATTAGCCAAATAATTTCACCAAAAACTCTATAACTTTTGTTATCATGACATGTTATCTTGGCATAGAAGGCTTGGGACTTTTAATTATCAATTGTATTATTTGGCAAGATTTGGGAAGTAACAAAAGCTACAGAAAACTGATATTTAAAGTTCTTTGAGTAAAATTGCCAAATTATTTCCAATAAATGTATGTCATGATATAATGAACCCACTTAATTATAAAAAAGCCCATTTCAGGTTCCTTATTGAAATTAAAGTCTTTTATTCTCAAGTGCAGGACATAAAATTAAAATAATGTTTTGCCAACATTATGGCAAGGGTCAATGGAACATTCATTAGTCATTTGCTCAAAAGCATTACAGAGTTTGGAAATGAAGAAAGGACATTTGTCATCTTTACAAGTGCTGTTAATTATTTAAGATCATTTGGTTCCACAGTCTACATTTAATGAACCCAGGCAAGTCAATCTTAATAGACAATGGAAGGCAAGGAAAAGGATGACTCCTGTTGACAACATTGCTATCAGTACAGAAGAGAAACCATTAACTCTCCTATTTGAAGTCAATGTAAGTAACCAGAGAGTATAATGTAATTGTTTCTGACTTGCAGTGCTTAAAATAGCATTTTTAATTTGTGACACTAATTGGTATATCATTTAAGCTCTACCAAAATGATTGAATTTTATGAAAAATAGAAGTCTCCATTTCATATAATTCACATGCTAAATGTCTCACATATTTTCTTGAGGTGGAATTTCCTTTAAATGGTGAACTCTGATTTTCATGTCCTTGAATATTATACTAGTTAGATATTTATCATTAACAGAACAGTGTATAACTGAACCTTTAAGCAAATATTATCTAATTTTACTGTAAAAATTCAAACTACATACACTATTACTTAAGATCACAGAATTTGTTCCAGGGAATCATCCCTTTGCCTCCATGAAGGATTGTACTTTAACCTACCCTAGGATAATTGTCTACCCTAGTCTTAGAAATATCCAAAAAGGAGAACAAGCGTTTATCTTCATTGCCTTGATAATGCCACAATTTTATGTCTCCCTTCATCTATGGGAACTTGGGTCTCAAATGTATTGAATCAATCTAGAAATTCCATTTCACATTTTTGGTCAAACTATGAGCTAATTTAAGCAGAGGTTTTTGATTTTTTTTTATGAATAGCTACGAAGTCCTTTCCCCCCTTCTACTCTTTCAAAATTTTAACTTTGAAGTTCACAGGACCATAGATATAGACGAGGAAGGAACCTTAGATCCACAGTCCAACACCTTTATTTTACAGAAAAGGAAACTAAGGGACAAAGAAATTAAATAAGCTACACACTTCTCCCTCTCTACCCATTCACAATAAACTCCAATGTGTCCCTATTACCTTTTTCTTCCACCCCTCCCATCTTAGAGATGGCTTCCATTAGACATAAAACATATTTGCAAAATTATTGTGTGCAAACTTCTATTTATCAATTCTTTCTCTGGATGCAGATAGTGTCTTTATTCAAATATTCTTCAGTGTAATTTTGTATTTATGATAGTTAAAATTACTTGTTTGCTCAAAGTCATCCCTTAATAAACATTGCTTTTATTGTATACAATGTTCTCTTGGTTCTGCACATTCCACTCTTTATTATTTTGTTCAAGTCTTTCCATTTTTTCCAAAAATCATTGAGCTCATTATTTCTTAAAGTACAGTAGTATTTAATTGCAATCATATACTTGTTCAGTCAATCCCCAATTGATGGGCAGGCATCCCTGCAATTTTCACTTGTTTGGCACCATAAAGAAAGATTCCAGAAACATTTTAGAACATATGAGTTCTTTGCCTTTTTCCTTTATCATCTTTGCAAATAGACCAAGTAGTAGTATTGCTGACTCAAAGCTATAGGTAGTTTACTAACTCTTTGGGCATAATTTCAAATTGCCCTCCAAAATGGCTTTTTACAATTCCACTGACAATGAATTCTTCCCACTTACATAGAAAGATGTCATAGGATGTTATCTCCTGATAAATTTGTTTGTATGTAATACAGTTCTGAAGGTAAAATGAAATGGTCATGAGAATACAGAAGATATTGTGTAACATATAATAATGCCAACAGACTGTACTGAAATGGTAGCTAAGACTCCCCTAGAATTTCCTTTCCCTAAAAATTCTAGATAAAATCCTTAATAACATATTGATGAGGTTTTATTGAACCGTTTTCCTTTTAGTTACTCTAGTTACATTGAAGTAATGGAAATGTCTTCCTTGAGATATCTGATCAGTATGATAATCTTCGAAATGTAAAAATAAAAATAAAATTTTATCAATGTTTATTGGTTTATTTCAAATAATCCTTAAAGGAAATAGTAATGCATTTCTAGATAATCTAATTCCCCAGAGGCAGTATGGAATAGGTCAGACGGGTAATACTATAAATCAGTACACCTGATTTATAAGTTCCCTTTTTTACCTCTATTTCTTCTGTATTTTCAATGGGGTTATTCCTACTTCTATTCCAATGGCTAGTTTGAGATCTCCTAAGATAGCAATTTAGCTTATAAAGATAGAGGGAGTTATGAATTATAATATAATTAATAAGATAAAATGGGGTCTTCATCCTCTTCTTCCCCTGTTTATTGTTCCAAGGCTCTGAAGATGTACAAGCGTATTTTTGTTCTCCCCAATAGATTAATTATCCTATAATCTAGAAAGCAGCCATGAACATTAAGAAACATAATATTATTCCTTATTTAATTCCTATCTTTCTTCTAGAATATAAGACATCTGTTCTGAGTAACTCCCATCTGGAATACTGTATTCCTCATTTCCCGTGTGCATACGTGATATTAGTGTAATTGAAGCTAGTTTAAAAACAGAAAAGGAAGAAAAATAATACTTGCTTCATTTGGTCCACAGAATATTGCATTCTCCTTTGATTTTCATCCTTGAATGGAGGGAATTATAGTGCCACACATGAGAAAAATATCATCTTAAAAAATTACATGGCTAATATCATTTAGTAGAATTTAGACTTGAAAGCAACAATTTAGTAATTTGTTGTCTCTACAATAACCAATCCTTTTTTGTAAACAATTACATAATACACTCTCATGAATAAAATACAAACTAAATAATAAATATTTAAGTTGAAGATCAAGTGTTTTTGTTTTGTTTAGGCTCATTTTTATCTCATCTTGAAAGAGATTACAACAAACTTCCTGAGAAGAGAGCTTTGCTGATCCAAGACAGGAAGAGTCCTTCAGTTTTTGTAGGGAGAGGGACATGATTCCATCAGACAAATATGGATCATTTCAACTCATTTCTCAAAAGAAAAAAATAACATAAGATTCCCTTCTATGAAAAAAAGTAACCATTTTCTCATTGAAGAAACTATATCCTTGGCTAGTCATTAAATTAAATAATTTTCAGATTTTTTTTATTTTATGCCATTTCCCCTTAATTCTAGTGCCTTCCCTCTCTTTTTGAGCTCCAATTTATCGTGCATGTAGTTTGTTTATATCTCATTGTTTGTATGATGTCTCCCCATCCCTTAGTCTGTAAACTTGCTTATTCCTTGTATTCCTAGAGCTTAGCAAGATGTCTATGCTTGGTAGGAGCTCATTAAATGCTTATTGACTGATTGTTGAATAAAGCTATCAACTGATAGAAAATTAGTTATAAATATCAACTTTTCCTTATTCACTTTGAATTAGCAATTTGAACTCTGCCTTTTTTAAAAGTGTGGAAGTTCACCCCCATAAAGCTATGTGGAGGTAAACAAGATATAATAAAACATAATAACACATATAATAAATACAGTATAATTTACTTCAAATGATTTTAAGAAATCATAGGAATGATTTGAAGAGGTTATAGAACTGAAACTCAAGGCCAGAGATGGCCAAAGAATGTTGAAAAATGGAGTGGCTAGGTGGTGCAGTGGATAGAGCACCGGCCCTGGAGTCAGGAGTACCTGAGTTCACATGCCACCTCAAACACTTAATGATTGCCTAGCTGTGTGGCCTTGAGCAAGCCACTTAAACCCTATTTGCCTTGCAAAAACCTAAAAAACAAAACAAAACAAAAAAGAAAGAATGTTGAAAAGCTTCCAAACCTCTAATAAACTCAGTTATAAGCGGGGGAAGAAGAGACTTTTACAGAGACTATTTTAAATTTGATTTCTGATGATTTTATCTCGTTTTTGTGTGTGTGTTTTTGGTTTTTTAGTTTTTCAAGGCAATGGGGTTAAGTAACTTGCTGAAGGTCAAACAGCTAGGTAATTATTAAGTGTCTGAGGCCAGATTTGAGCTCAGGTTCTCTTCACTCCAGGGTCGGTGCTCTATCCACTGCACCACCTAGCTGCCCCAATCTCAAGTTTTGAAGGACATGTACCAAAGATGGAACTAGAACTATATCACCAAAGACAAATGAAAAACAGTGTGAGGAAAGGAGTTTGTAAAATATTAAGGATGATGATAAGGTCTTTTAAAATTTAGGTTAAAAAAACAAAGGATGATGTAGGTTTATAGCTTGGAGTAGACAGTATATGTTAACAAATGGAAATAAGAGAGTAGAACTATTCAATCCCATTTTTATTTGTTCTATGTCAAACTGAATCATTATGAAACTGAAAGAATGAAATCAAACAATATGAAGAAGAAACTGAAGACAAAAAGTTGTGACAGAAAGAGAGTACTCTTAAATTAGATTAGTCTTCCTGAATCAGATGAGATTACTATTGTACAGAAAAGAATGTCTATTTTTGCTGAGCCACTGTTGGTGATCTTTGACGGAGAGTGAAAAAGTGGGAAAATATTACTAGAAGGCAATGGACAACTGTTATCCTAATATTCAAAAAGGTAAAAATGATGGATTCCAAAAACTATAGATATGTGAGCTTATATTAACCCTTGACAAAGTACAAGTAAAATATGGCATTCATAGATATTTCCTATTTGTTTCCAATTAACATGTGTGATTCAAGACTCAGACCCTTATGGAGTAAATTATCTCATGTAAAAAATGAGTGAAAAATTTAAGTGAGGAGGAAAGATGGAGTGGTGGGTAGGAGCACTTGAACTTCATTCTCATGGGAATTGGTTCAAAGAGGGAGTGACATACAGACTTGGTTGGGTATGGAAATCTATCTTACTCAACAGGAAAGGAGGAGGGGAAGGGGGGGATTGAATGAGGTAATTCTGATAGGAGAGAGCAGATTTGGGGTGGTAGTAGTCAGAAGCAAAACACTTGATTATGAACAGGGTGAAAGAGATAGAGTAGGAAAAATGGGGGGGGGATGGAATGGAGGGAAATGCAAAGTTAGTAATCCTAACTCTGAAAAAAATTTACAGTAAGTTTCTTTGATAAAAGTTTCATTTCTTAAATATACAGAGAACTGAGTCAAGTATATAAAAATAAGAGTCATTCCCCAATTGATAAATGATCAAAGGTTATGAAAAGGCAGTATTCAGATAAAATAATCAAGGCTATCTATATGGTAATATGAAAAAGTGTTCCATATCACTATTCCTTAGAGAAATGCAAATTTGAAAACTCTGAGGTGTCATCTACACTTATCCGATTAGTTAATATGACAGAAAAGGAAAATGACAAAGATTGCAATAGATGTGGGAAAATTGAGACACTGATGCACTGTTGGTAGAACTGTGAATTGATGTAATCATTTTGTAGAGCAAATTAGAACTATGCTCAAAGGGCTTTAAAATCATACATAATAATTCTATTGGATCCAGCAATACCATTACTAGGTTTGTATTCCAAATAGATAAAAATAAAATAGAAAAAGACCTATGTATAAAAAAATATGTATAGCAGTTCTTTTAGTATTGGCAAACAATTGGAAATTGGGGAAATGACTGAACAAGTTGTGGTATATGATTGTAATGGGATATAATTAGCAGAATGTTCTCAGTAAAATCTGGAAATAGCAAACTGATGCAAAGTGAAGTGAGCAAAACCAGGAGAACATTGTATACAATAATAGCAGTGTTGCACCATGATCAACTGTGTCTAAATTAGCTATTTTTAACAAAGCAGTGATCTAAGACAGCTCCAAAAATGAATGTCTTATGATCTTAAAGACAATTTTTATGTTGAAAAATGTCATACATCTTCAGAGTAAGAAGAGATGGAATCTGAATGCACATCAAAACAGGCTTTTGTAAAACTTAATTTTTCTTGGATTTTTAGTTTGTGTTTTCTTTCATAACACAGATTAAAAATCTAAGAAAAATTAAGCTGTGGGGGCAGCTAGATGGCCCAATCCCGGCCCTGGAGTCAGGAGTACCTGAGTTCAAAATAGGCCTCAGACACTTAATAATTACCCAATTGTGTGGTCCTGGGCAAGCCACCTCACCCCATTTGCCTTGCAAAAAAAAATTAAATTGTGGAGTGCTTAGAGCTTGGTTAGATATTGAAGATGGAGCCATCACCAGTTGTCTTGACTCTGTCTTGCTATGCAGGATCATGATGACTTTGGAAGAGAGAGTGAGGTGGTTGATTTCATGCAGCTCTACCTCACTTAAATCAAATTTACAATGCAAAAAAAGACATCACTCAAAATCCTGTGGTGACACACAAATGACAAAGCAGCAGGTACAGATTCAATGGGAGGTAGTCACAATTTTGCACACAGGCCACCCAGGTCATGGGGTCATTTCCCTACTGAAAGCAAAAGGGGATTCAGCAACCCCCTGGGTGACTAAGCAACCTTTTTAAGGATCACACTGCTCACCTCCTGATATGAGGAAGGGGCTAGAAAAGCTGCCCTAAAAATTGTCTGCTTACCAACCCTGGCCTGATTGCTTCAGCAAGTGGGGATCCCACAGTGTGATTGAGACACAAAAAATCTACAAAAACTTCTTCAAAGAAGAATCCACTCATCACTGGTGCATGGAATGTGTGCACATTCATAGACAGCACAAGATCCAATAGACCTGAAAGACAAACAGCTCTTGTCGTAAGACAGCTTAGCAGGTATCATATCAAAAGCAGCCCTGAGGAAAACAAGGCTGACAAATGAAGGCCAGCTTACTACAATTCAAGCTGGATACACATTTTTTTCTGGAGTGACTACACTAAAGGAGAACACCGTGAAGCTGGGGTAGGTTTTGCAATCAAAGTGAATCTACTCAACATTCTTGAATGCCTACCAAAATGATAGGACAGGCTCATGACAATGAGATTACCACTTCCAGGAAAATGCCGTGCCATCATCAGTGCCTATGTTCCCACCATGATGAACACTGATGAAATTAAAGAAAAATTTTATGAAGACCTGGAGACCCTTTCATCAAATGTTTCAAAAGAGGACAAGCTTATAATTCTGGGTGACTTTAATGCTAGAGAAGGTTCAGATTACCAGACATGGCAGGGAGTCCTTGGGAGGAATGGAATTGGAAATAGCAATAGCAATTGTCAGCTTCTACTGAAGACTTGTCATCTCATGACCTTCTTATCACAAACCACCGTCCATTTACCTAAACACAATAAAAGTTCTTAGATGCACCCTCATGGGAAACTTTGGCATTTACTAGACCATGTGATTGTAAGGAGAATAGACTGACAGGATGTAAGAGTGACAAAGGCATTATTTGGTGCAGAGTGTTGAATTGATCACAAATTCATCCTCACTAAGCTAAATATTCACATTCAACCAAAGCAGTGGCCCCAAGGCAAAATGAATACTATAAGAATTAATGCCAAGAGATTAGAATGTCTCTGAGCAGGAATAATTTGTTGCTAACTTGGAGGAAAAACTGAGCCAACACACAGTTGGCAACAGTAGAGCAGAAAAGGAATGGGCAGCTTTCAGAGATCTGATATATATAGTACTGCATTTGCTCATCTGGGCTAGAACACTTGCAAACACCAAGACTGGTTTGATGAAAATGATGGGGGAAATACAAAAGCCATTAAATGAGAAACAAGAACTCCACAGCATTTACCAGCAGGACAGTTCATCTGTTTCTAAGAGGGCAACATTTAATTCCATCAAAAGTAAAGTCCAAGTGAAGCTTAGAGAGAAACAGGACTCTTGGCTCAGTAAGAAGGCAGATGAAATTCAACTTTATGCATACAATAACAAACCAGAAGCCTTTTTTGATGCCCTGAAGGCTATTTATGGATCAAAGACATATGGTACATCTCAACTACTCAGTGCTGATGGATCTACATTGATTAATGATAGGTACATGATCCGATCCTAGAGAGATGAGCTGAACACTTCCATAGTGTTCTTTTTTTCTTTTTGTTAGTTTTTTTGGCAAGGCAATGGGGTTAAGTGGCTTGCCCAAGGCCACACAGCTAGGTAATTATTAAGTTTCTGAGGCCAGATTTGAACTCAGGTACTCCTGACTCCAGGGCCGGTGCTTTATCCACTATGCCCCTATAGTGTTCTTAACAGACCATCTTCAATCAATGCAGAAGTCATTGACTGTTTACCTCAAGTTGAAGTCAATCAGTCTTTAGTTGAAGTTCTAACTGAAGAAGAGGTTTTTGAATGCCATTAGACTCCTTTCAAGTGGCAGAGCACCTGGTGCTGATTCTATTCCAGCTGAGATCTACAAAGTGGGGAGGGGTTCGTTCATTGCTTATCCAAAAACTGACTGAAATTTTCCAGGTTATATGACATGAAGGGGTTATCTCCCAAGAATTCAAGAATGTCTCCATCTTCCATCTCTATAAAGGTAAAGGGAATAGATTGTCCTTTGATAATACCAGGGGTATTTCTCTTTTAGTCTTTACTGGTAAGATTCTTGCTGAAGTCTTCAATAAGCTCATCCTTTACCTGAAAGATGATCACCTCCCTGAGAGCCAGTGTGGCTTCAGAAAGAGTCAAGGAATGGTTGATATGGTGTTTTCTGCCCAACAACTCCAGGAAAAATGCCAAGAACAGACCAAAGTTCTGTATATATCATTTATATAACATAAGTTTTGTATACAACATTTGTAGATCTGAACAAGGCCTTTTATACCATCAGTCATGAGGTTTAAATTCTTCAACTTGAAAAGGCTGCAAGCCAAGACTAAAGTGGAGGGAGAGTTGGTGCAGGATCTTCTGTTTGCAGATGATTGTGCACTCAATGCAGCCTCTGAAGCCGAGATTCAACAAAATATGGATAGATTCTCAGCTGCTTGTGCTAATTTTGGTTTAACAATTAACACCAAGAAAACAGAGGTGCTCCATCAGCCAGCATCACAGTAGCCACATGTGGAACCATGGATTACAGCAAAATGGATAAGTTTTGAGTACTGTGGACAAGTATACTCACCTTGGCAGTGTCCTGTTCAAGGAAGTCCACGTTGACAATGAGGTTGACACACACAATGCAGAGCTAGCTCAGTATTTGGGAGGCTCCAAAAGAAAGTATGGAAGAGAAGAGGTATTAGACTGACTACCAAACTGAAGCTCTATAGAGCTGTTGTGTTGATCTCATTGCTATATGGCTATGAAATCTGGACAGTCTACCGGTGTCGTGTCAGATAACTGAATTGATTTCATTTAAATTGTCTTAAGAAGATTCTGAAGATCTCCTGGCAGGAGAAGATACCAGACACTGAGGTTCTTTCTCGAGCCAAACTGCCAATCATTTCAACATTACTACAGAGAGTGCAACTATGATGGACTGGAACCTTAGATGCCAGATGTAGGCTTGTCAAAAAAAACTATTCTATGGAGAACTCACACAAGGCAAGTTCTCACAAGAGGGGTCAGAAGAAGGGATATCGAGACACCCTGAAGGTCTCATTAAAGAACTTCGGAATGACTGTACAGCATGATATGGGAGACACTGGCATGGGAGACATTGGCAAACAACTGCCCAGCATGGCATGCTTTCATTAGTGAGGGTGCTGAACTCTATGAAGAAGGCAGAATTGAAGCAGCTCAAAGGAAACATGATATACATAAGTTTAGAGTAACCACCCCAGATATTCACATGAACTATTTGTGCCCATTCTGAGTTCATATTGGTCTGATCAGCCACAATCAGACACACTGTAATTTGTCTCAAACATAGTGATGTCATTTTGGTCTTCTTTGATAATGAGGGACAAGAACCTAACTGGAAATATGTTTTGCATGATTGCACATGTATAAGCTATGTCAAATTACTTCCCTTTTCAATGAGGAGAGAGAAGAGGAAGACAATTTGGAACTAAATTTTTTTAAATGTTAAAAATTGTTTTTACTCATAATTGGGAAAAAATAAAATTTAAATAAATAATATTTTTAAAAGACTTGAACTCTTTGGGAATAATGAACTTTTTGGGTACTTCTGACCTTGGCTCATTACCAAAAAGATTTGTTATTTTAGTGACAGAAAATACTGGGTAATGCCTTGATCCTCCCTTATTAATGAAATGGGAAAGGAGCACTACATCATTTAAAAAGAACTGCTAGTTATAATTCAGAGCTCTCATATCAAAGAAAAATAGTATAAGCATACAGAAGGAAGCAGTTCAGGATTCCATAAGAAATGGAAGTTTCTACTATAAGCAAGGAGAGTATATGGAGTAAAACTTTTCAAAAGGCAAAAGGATAGGCTTGTGAACAAGAATCACTCTACAAAGATGAGTATAGTCCTATAGAAGTGTGGAGGAATGTAACAACAAAGATCTTCCTGTTTTGAAATAGGACTTCAAGCATTTCTGATGAAAAGAGAATGGTTGATCAGAAATTTTGAAATACAAACAGAAGACTTCAGAGATACCTAGAAAGGTAAATTTATTTGAAAATTGAGAATTGAAAACTGTATGATGATATAGTACTAACATTCTAATAGGAGGAGAAAAAGGTGACCATTCAGAATCTTAATATTCTCAAAGGGTATTGTGAAGTCTAAATAAGAAAAACAGTGGTCTTGTGAGGTGAATTGGTTCTATTTCAAGGGTTTGAAAAAGGGAAAGGAAAGGAGGGTAAAAGGAATTTCACTAGTGTAGAAAAAAGGAAACAGGTAAAAGTTTTTTTTATAATTGAAGCTTGTGAGAATAATGTATAAACACAGAAGAAGGAATTGAATATCAAATAAGCCTCATTTTTATCTGTAATGGACAAAGGAAGGTTAAACACACATACATATACTGTCAGCACATATATATGTGTATATATATATATATATACATATACATACATATATGAATGCTGCTTACATAAAATTCAACATGAGAACAAGCAGGGGTAGGCCAAGAGGGAAAATAATATCACAGAGAGAGTAGACATCATCAAAATAAACATTATGATACTAAAGAAGGGACTAAAAAGGAGGAGGAAAAAGCTAAGAGTGAGACTCTAAGGGTGCCTTAGACTTCTCTTTAACCAACTGGAGAGAGGAAGGCTAAACAAACTATCATAAATAAAGGTAATAGAATATTTTTGCATTGAAAGAGATGATAAAAAATTATTTCAGAGACTCCTGGGAAATATGAACTGTAATGGAATGAAGTAAGCAGAACCAGAAGAACAATTTAGAATAGAAATAAAGTAAAGGAAAATTAAAGGATTTAAGAACTCTGACAGACCTTGTTTTCAGGTGACCTACGATGAAGTTTGTTAATGTGTAGAGTTAATTGAAGTTCAGAAGGAAGTACATATAAGCAGGACAGTTTTGAAAGTAATATGTAGGATTTTTAACATAGTACATATACATATATGCATATGTATATTTATATTAAGATATAACATTGTATTTATATATTAATCATATATAATTATATTTATATTTACAATGTAATATGTACCTTAAAAGCTAGTAAATGGAATGAGATTAAATGGTTTCAAATACAATCCTCTTGGGCGGCTAGGTGGCATAGTGGATAAAGCACCGACCTTAGAGTCAGGCATACCTGGGTTCAAATCCAGTCTCAGACACTTAATAATTACCTAGCTGTGTGGCCTTGGGCAAGCCACTTAACCCCATTTGCCTTGCAAAAACATGAAAAATAAATAAATAAAAATAAAATAAACAAATACAATCCTCTTTTATTGAATATATGGAAATGATCTTTTTGGTCTAATGTCATAATAAAAATGTTTTCAAATGCTTCAAATTATTAATTATTACAGAAATTCAAATTCAAATTCAAGCAACTTTTAAGTTCTACCACATCCATTAGAATGCAAAGATGACAAAAAGGGAAAATAGGAGTTGCTGCAATGTTTATGAATGAATAAGCACACTAATACAGTGTTGATGGAGCTGTAAATTAGTTCATCCATTTTGGAAAGCAATTTGGAACTATACCAAAAAAGTCACTATACTCTCCATGCCCTTTTATCAGTAATACGGGAAAGAAGGAAATTAATTTTTCATTAAGGAAAGACATAATCCTACTATGTGTCAGATGCCTTAGAAATAATATTTCATTTAATAGTCATAACCATGCAAAGTAGGGACCATTATTTTCTCCATTCTACAATTAAGCAAGATAAGCAGATAGGTGTCTTGCCCAAGATTACATGGTTAGTAAATGTCTGAGGCTGGACTTGAACTGGGGGGGGGGGGTCTTTCTTATTTCAGATGCAGCACTCTATGCACCAGCATATGTGGGGAAAGGACCCCTATGTGTAAGAATATTGATAGTAGCCCTTTTTTGTACTAGCAAAGAACTAAAAACAAAAAAATTATATATATTTTATTTGTTTTCCAATTATATATAATAGTAGTTTCTAACTATCATTTTTTGATAAGGTTTTGAACTTTACAATTTTTCCCTTATGTTCCCTTTCCTCCCTTCTTCCCCCCTACAGAAGGCAATCTGATAGTCTTTACATTGTTTCCATGTTATGCATTGATCAACATTGAATGTGTTGAGAGGAAAAACATATTCTTGAGGAAGAAATAAAATATCAGAGATAGCAAATTGTGTAGTACATAAGACAACTTTTTTTTTTGTTTTAGGTTTTTGCAAGGCAAATGGGGATAAGTGGCTTGCCCAAGGCCACACAGCTAGGTAACTATTAAGTGTCTGAGACCGGATTTGAACCCAGGTACTCCTGACTCCAGGGCTGGTGCTTTATCCACTGTGCCACCTAGCTTCCCCAGACAACTTTTCTTTTAAAAAATTGAAGGTAGGAGCATCTAAGTGGCACAGTGGATAGAGCACCAGCCCTGGAGTCAGGAGGACCTGAAGTTCAAATCCGGCTTCACACACTTAATAATTATCTAGCTGTGTGGCCTTTTGCAAATCACTTAACCCCATTGCCTTGCAAAAAAAAAATTTAAAAAAAAGTAAGTTCTCTAAAAATTGAAGGTAATAATCTTTGGTCTTTGTTAAAACTCCACAGATCTAGGGGCAGCTAGGTGGCGTAGCTGATAAAGCACCGGCCTTGGAGTCAGGAGTACCTGGGTTCAAATCCGGTCTCAGACACTTATAGTTACCTAGCTGTGTGGTCTTGGGCAAGCCACTTAACCCCATTCGCCTTGCAAAAAACCTAAAAAAATAAACTCCACAGATCTTTCTCTGGAATCAGATGGTATTCTCAGACACAAATACCTTGAAAATGACCCTGATTATTGCACTCTTGGAATTAATATCGATCATCACCCCCATATTGTTGTCAATGTGTACAGTATTCTCCTGGTTCTGCCCAACTCATTCAGCATCAATCCAGGCTTCTCTGGAATTCCATCCCTCTTGAATTCTAATAGAACAATAGTGTTCCATCACATACATTTGTTCAGCCATTCCCCAATTGATGGACATCCCCTTGATTTCCAATTCTTAGCTACCACAAACAGAGCTGCTATGAATATTTTTGTACAAGTGATGTTTTTACCCTTTTTCATGTTCTCTTTAGGATATAGACTCAGCACTGGTATTGCTGGAACAAAGGGTATGTGCATTTTTTTTTTTTTTTTTGCCTTTTGGGCATAATTCCAGACTGCTCTCCAGAAAGGTTGGATGAGTTTGCAGCTCCACCAACAATGCTTTATTAGCTCCAACATTGATCATTGTCCTTTCTGATCTTACTGACCAAACTGAAAGGTGTAAGGTGTTCTTTCCAACTCTTAAGAAAGAAGTAATGGAATAGAGAGAAGTAGATAAGAGCCCTCAGATATGGCCAAAATGTTGATTTGTTGGACTACATACCTTTATTATAAGAGAGAGCTTTGGAATTGAGGTGGAGGTGAATAAGAGATATAGATATGCATCAAGCATGACTTTTTTTAATGAAGTGAAGAAAAATTTTATAGTGCGAGTCAGAAATACTTTGCAACCTTATTATATGTGTATATAATTATATATATATATTTAAAATCAAACTGTATATGGTAAATGTTCATTATTTCTCATATAATTTTTTCTTGTTCTTTTTTATTAAATGAAATATTTAGTGGTTAATTTTACTTTAAAAAATAGGCTAACAACAACCTGAAAATAGTTTTTAGTGGAAAATTATGTAGTCCTTTATCTTTGTTCAGATCAACACTTTCATCATAACTTGAATAAAAATACAGATGATGCATTTTTATCAAATTTGTGAAGCAACTGGAAAGGGGTTGATAGTTAATATATTAGTGGAATTACCTTATATGTTTCATAAAATACTCTACCTGTATCACAAGGTTGTTGCAAGAAACTAATAAAATAATGCTTATAAAATATTTTGTAATTGTAAAGTACATTATATTATGAAGTCGTATGACTTCACTCTATTTCCCAGTTGTCCTGGAGTCCAGTGGACACAACTCAGGACTCACCTCTTTCCTTAAGAGAGAGATGACAGTAATTCCATCAGAGAAAAAAATGTGAATTTCAAGTGATTAACTCTCCTCATTTAGTTTGTGAAAGTGCTGGAACCACTGCTATCCATAAAATTCAGTTCTACTGATTATTATGTTAGTAAACATTTGTTTATTTTTTTGATGGGTCCTAATGACTCCAATGAAATTCATGTGACCACTTGGATAACTAATATAATTCAAAGGTATCCGAACTCTTGCATTCCAAGAGTACTTTTAAAGAATACAGCTTCTTGGTATATATCTTAAGGAAGTCAAAGACAGTGAGACCCTATGAATATTAAAAATATTCCTGATAAAACTTTTTGGGGCAGCAAAGAACTTATCCAGTAACTACAAAAGTAGTCTTGAAGTCAGAAACACCTGGACAAATTATTTCTTTTGTTAGAACCTTAGGGGACTCTCTGAGGGAAAGTTACCCATACCAGTGAAATCATAGGTCCAGTCTCAATCTATTCCTATTCCAATGAATCAGAAACAAGTAGATCTGTCAACAAGTATTAAATACGTCCCAGGATGGGGAGGCTAGGTGGTACAGTGGATAGTGCACCAGCCCTGGAGTCAGGAGTACCTGAGTTCAAATCTGACCTCAGACACTTAATAATTACCTAGCTGTGTGGCCTTGGGCAAATCACTTAATTCCATTGCTTAGCAAAAACTTAAAAAAAAAGAAGAAGAAGAGCATGTCCCAGGATACAAAGGATAAAAAAGAGTCCCCGACCTCAAGGAGCTCATCCTCTTAAGGAGAAACATGTCAACAACTTCTTGCAAACAAGCTGCAGGCATTGTCTCAGAGGGAATGCACTAATATTCAGGAAGAATAAGAAAGGACTTTCTTGGAAAAAAAGTGGTGCTTTCTTGAAGAAAATCAGGGAAGTCAAAAGGTAGAGATGAGGAGGGAAAAATTTCAGCCATCAATAAGAGAAAGGTGTTAGAAGACTGAAAAGATAGAAAGGGATCAGGTTAGAGAGAGTTTTAAAAGCCAAACAAAGGATTTTATGCTTGATCTTGGAAATGAGAGAGAGCCATTGGAGTTGCTTGAGTAAGGAGGTCAGATCTGGAATTTAGAAAGATCAATGTGACAACTGAAGAGAGGATGGACTGAGGATCTGAAGTAAAGAGACTAATGAAAAGTCTATTGCAAAGGCAAAAATCATGAGATGATGAGAGTCAGTACCAGGAAAAGTAGAAGAGAGAAAAGGGAATATCTAAGAGAAGTTTCAAAGAATGAAACAATATGTTTTGATTACTGATTGAATGAAGGATTGGTGAAGAAGAGATAATGAGGGGATGAGGATGACATTAAAGTTCCAGGTTTAAGAGGCTAGGTTGATGGTGATTATCCTGAGAGTAACAGGAAAGTTGGGAAGATCTTAGGAATGTCCAGAAGATGTGAAAGTAGAGGTCAAGAGAGAAATTAGGTCTGCTCATGATCTGCAAATCATCTATCTTCATAGAAATGATAAGAGAATCCATGGGTGCTAATAAGATTAACAAATGAAATAATGTAGAGAGAAGAGAAGAGGGTTCAAGACTAAGCCCTGTAGGATACCCCTGGTCAGTGGACATGAGCTATAGATCCAGCAAAGGAGACTGAGAAAGAGGATAAGACAGATAAGAGGAGAACCAAGATAGATTAGCCACAGAAACCTAGGGAAAAGAAAATATCAAGTAGAAGAGGGAGACTGACAAGGTCAAAGGCTACAGGAAAGCCCAGAAGGATGAGAACTGAGAAAAGGTCACTATATTTGGCAATTAAGACATTAATAGCCACTTTGAAGAGGGCAGAGTCAGTCGAATGACAAGGTCTGAAGGAAAACTTCTTGTTTATCCTTTGTCATCATCCTCACTCTATCTTCCAGAATCATTGAAGTCCAATGGCAAAACAAAAGTAAGGATAACTGGGGATGGTCCAAAATTCGGTGGATGACCTTGGCATCTTTGATGTCTGACCAAGCACTAAGAGCTCACAATACTTAGTATGGTGAGGTGTGATCACAGCTCATGATACAGTTTCTTGGAGCTACAGGTGAGAGTTGAATGACAGATACCAAAGGTAGATGAGCAACTCTGAAAAGAGTTTTGCAAGCCCTCACACCACAAGCGCAAGTTCCAAAATGAAAGCCATGTAAACTAAAATAGAAAACAGTTCCTGAATCTATACATAAGGATCCTTATTGACTTCACCTACTGACTTAATTTTAAAATGCAATATATATTGTATAGTATTTTTATTTTGCTAAATATTTCTCAGTTACATTTGAATGTGGTTCAGACAGCACTTAGGAGTATCATGTGACTAGTAGATCCTCTCTGTTTTAGATTCTCAGTAGTCATTCCTTTTGTAGAGATCTCTTTTATACAGAAATTGTAGTTTGTGGTTTGTACTTCCTTGCTTTCCCTAACTAAATAAATTATATTGAATATAATTTTGGATGCATCAAGATCATTATTATGATTAATTTTTGTACTGTACTATAGATAGTTTGTGGCCTTAAGTCAAGCAAATGGTAACCTTGGGAACTATTCTGGAACTTCCATTCTTAAATTAATCCTTTATCTGAACTTGGTAGCTTATGTGGAACTTTTCCCATAACAGTGGAACAGAGAATCTTCATCCAATTTCATCCCTTATGTTCATGTGCAGTATAATATAGCTACTCTTTCCCAACATTTATTATTGTAACTGAGGCTAAAGCAGCCATGACCCCTCAGATCTTTATTTCCCTTGGTAAAAGTAATATCTTCACTGACTTTATTCATATACAGTTTCAATATCACTGACTTTAAAACATTCTCTTATTTCAAGATCCATTGTAAACTTCAAGTCATTCTCCTTCACATTAACTTATAATTATTGCTAAAGGTCATGTGTTACCCTATTTGGAAATATGATTATTTTTCTTATGGCTGTTTCATTTCATGTAGAATTAGAAAAACCTGTTGATACTATTTTTAAAGTCACCTTTTTGGAGCAGCTAGGTGGCGAAGTGGATAGAGTACCAGACCTGGAGTCAGGAGTACCTGAGTTCAAATCCTGCCTCAGACACTTAATAATTACCTAGCTGTGTGGCCTTGGTCAAGCCACTTAACCCCGTTTGCCTTGCAAAAAATACCCCCTAAAAAAAAAGAATTGTCTTTGCTTGGGCCAGCTAGGTGGTGCCGTAGATAGAGCACTGGCCCTGGAGTCAGGAGGACCTGAGTTCAAATGCGACCTCAGACACTTAATAATCACCTAGCTGTGTGGCCTTGGGCAAGCCACTTAACCCCATTTGCCTTGCCAAAAAAAAAAAAAAACTAAAAAAACAAAAGAATGAGAGAGGTCTTGGACAACTCACAATGGCCCCTCTGGCAGACAGGGTCTTCAACCGGAAGGAATCCCCGAGGTAAACCTGCTACTCTTTCATCTCCAGTACTGTCTCACTGGCATCCATCACAGAAGCCTAAAAAACTGGACAGTCAAGGTATAATAACACCATCATGGGCCCCCCTATCAGAACTACACACTTCACATGGAGAAAGTTCTTCTGCCACACAGTGGCATTAGGATGGTCTCTCTCTCTCCCTATTGATTAGGGCCAGGAAACTGCTGGCATTGAGGTACAAGTCAGGGTGATGGGGATCAAGCCAGAAGTTATAGATGGAGAATTCCTGGCCCCAGGGGCTGTAGCAGATTCGGTATAGGTTTGACCTCCTGAAGGTGGGGAACAATCATTTCAGGTAGTCTGTGTCTCCATACTTCCCCATTTGTGGAGAGGAGATGAAAGCATTTCACACTGTGCTCATTCATGACAGATGAGGCCTCCTGGGAATAACAGAGGAAATGCACTCCATAGGAGGACTGCTCCATGATGGGGGCCACAGCTTGCTGGAGCCCTTACACCTGCTCCCATAGTGGTCAAAGACTCCCCCCTTGAAGAGATCCAAGACTATCAACAGTGCCCCTGGATTTATCTGGTTGATACCCTTCAGCAGATGCCTAAAGGTATTAGAGCTGTCAAAGAGTCCATGGACTATGATGATAGGTTTATAGGGAATTTGGGGGGACTCAGGCAGCAGGAGAGGCAGCAAGCGAAATAGGAACATGACTCCTGGCTGGGGGAGCTGAGGCCCCTGGAACCCTAGCATGCTCCAACCTGGATCAGTGAACTTCCCTCCTACCTATGTTTACTTCCCCCCCAAGTCCCTCCTTTGACTTTTTACATCTGGTCCCAGTGTTGATGGAAGTATTGTCAACATTCCTATATAACAGAAATCAGAAAAAGTAGGCACCGAATTGATCAATATTCTTTCAGAGCTGAGTGCCACTCTTTTAGATGATAGGAAAGTCTTCTTGGTTGCTTAGCAGGAATAGAGGATGGGTCTGTGGCTATTTAAAAGGAAATGACCCCATTATCAGTGTGTTGTTCCATGATACCATGCGTATGTCAGCTAAAATCTATGTCCTCCCTAGGCAAGCCTGAGTCTGTATCTTGGGCTGTCTCTTTTGTTTTTTCTTTCCTCATATTCAGTGAATGAGGATCTAGCCAAAGAAGGTGGAACTTAGGGTTGGAGGTAGCCTGGTGAGCTCAAGGGGTTTAAATGTCTTGAACCCTCTTGGATGGAGTTGATTGACAACCTGGGGAGAAGTCCAAGCTGCTATTCCAGCACATTGACACAGTGATCGTCTCAATCATAAAATGGGAGAGAGCACAGTGGTTGGAACTCTGGGTCTAGAGTCAGGAAAACTTGAGTTCAAATCTGGCTTCAGACACTGATTGTGAATCTAGGAAAGCCACAACTTTTGTCTGTCTCAGTTTCTTCAACTGTAAAATTTACCTCCCAAGGTTGTGAAGATCAAATAAGGTTATAATTGTAAAGGGCTGAGCACACAGTAGGTATTTAATAAATATTTGCTTCCTGCCTAGTTGATTTAAAATACATTGATTGTACATTTGATTTAATTCCATTAACCATCGCATAGTGATAGTCAATAGTATAAGTTCTGTGTTTGACTAGCGACTTTCTGTCTTCAAGATACTTTTATTCTACTGAGGAGATTCCACACGTACAGGGATAAGTAAATACAAAATACATACAAAATGACTTAGTGAGTTGTGGGGAAAAGGAAAGGCTGAGTCTAGATGACATCTGAGCTGGACCTTGAAGGGATCTAGGGATTTTCTTTCTTTTTCTTAAAATTAATTTATTTGGAGTTTTACAATTTCCCCCCAATCTCGTTCCCTCCCTCCTATCCCCAACAGAAGTCAGTCTGTTAGTCTACATTGTTTCCATGGTATACATTGGTCTAAGTTGAATGTGATGAGAGAGAAATCATGGGATCTGGGGATTTCAAGATTCAGAGGTGAGATGAGAGAGCATTCAAAACATTAGACAAATCAGATCATGAATGGTTTTAAATGCCAAATAGAGGAGTCAGAATTTACTTAGGGGCAATTGTGAATTAATGAAACTTCTTTAGAAAAGAAATGATATGATAACCTCTATTTTAGCATTATCCAGTTAGTACCTAAGTAGAGGATGAATTGGAGACGAAAGAAACTGAAAGCAGGAAGAACAATCAGAGATCTGTTGCAATCATCCAGGCAAGCAGCACAAGGATGAAAAGTGAGGAAGGGCTGGACTAACATGGTGGTTTTACCAGTGGAGAGAAGAGGGTAATTGTGAGAGATTTCTTTTCATTTTAAGGTTTGCAGCTTCCTCAGAGCAACCTTGTGAAGTAGGCACTATGATTATCTCTATTTTATGGATGAGGATATCACTTAGTTAGTCAAATTTAATTAGCTTTTAGTTAGACATATTTACTAAGGAAGATTTGACCATATGGTGATACAAAGGTATTCTGCTTTTCCCAGCCTAATCAATAACAAGCTTCCCCACAGGTACAGACAGAGATCAGAGGAAGTCTGTTCAAGCTTAGAAAGTACATGTGGCAAAGAGGTTATTCACAGTTCTTGATTTCTGTAGGGTTCTCTTTCTGTTTCATGGGGTATTCTTGAGATTCTCCTTAGACAAGGTAAAGATTTTTCTGCGGGGCTTCTTGTAAAGCCCTGAATCCATCTTTCCTGAATGTAACTAGTCCTTGGTTGTCTTAATAAGGACACTGAGTCAGGTATTCTGGGAAAAGTGCTAGGGCTAGGATGCAGATGAAAAAACTCTTTCCATCTCTTCATGGTTCCTCTTCTGGTTAAAAGAGGTTGAAAGGGGAGGGGAGACTTCAATTAAGGTGGAGGCTCAGGCTCCCTCCCAATTAATTCATTCTCTGGGATGTAGATAGAATAACTTTCTCCTGGCTTACTACTTACTAAAATCTCTGATTTCAAATTAACTTATACAAAACTCACCAGGATGGGGCACTATTATTCTATAAGAAATCATGAGGGATGGGACTTCAGAATAGTCTAGAAAGACTTGTAAGAACTGATACTGAGTGGTGTGAGCAGAACCAGAAGAACCTTATACACAACACTGGGTGATGATCAAATATGATATACTTGCTCATTTCAGCTGTACAATAATCAAAGACCATCTTTAAAAGCTTGTGATGGAAAACACTATCCATATGCAGAGAAGGATCTGTGGCATTTAAATGTAGATCAGAATTTTTTTCTATCGTTTTTTCTTTGTTTTGATTTGATTTTCTCACAAAATAATTAACATGGATCTATATTTGGGATTATACATGTTTGATCTATGTTAGATTTTTTTCTATCAGGAGGAGGAGGGGAAGAAAATGCAAAACTCAAAACCTTACAAAAACCTTACCAAAAAAATTACTGTTGAGGCAGCTAGGTGGCGAAATGGATAGAGCACCAGCCCTGGAGTCAGGAGTATCTGAGTTCAAATCTGATCTCAGACATTTAATAATTACCTAGATATGTGATCTTGGGCAAGTCACTTGACTCCATTTGCCTTGCAAAAAAAAAACCCTAAAAAAATGGCTGTTGAAAATTACTGTTCCATGTGATTAGAAAATAAAATAAATATTTAATTAAAAATAATCAAAAATCTAATTTTGTTGATATGTTCCTTAGGTATCCAAAATCACCTTTTTAACACTTCCCCAGCTACTATTTTTTCCTCATTAAAATAGTTCCTTCTTGTTAAAAAAAAAAATCAAAGCACAGAATCACTACTTAAAACAAAAACAAAAACAAAAACTCATTGGATGAGACCAAGTACCTCTAACAATCTGAACTGACTTCCTGACACACTTTGTTGAATGATTGAAAGTGAGGGTGGTATGATTGATGGACTCAATGAACTCTTTATACTTGTGTGTGGAAAGAGTTGTGCTTGCCAAGTTTAGAATAATGAAAAAAATAAAATTAATTAAAAAAATAACTAATAGCATTGGTAGAGCTATAGCTTTGCCCAACAATATTGACCAACATGCTGATATATTTTGGCTCAGAGGAACCACTGTTAGGCTTGACTCTAAGAGATAAAAGAGAAAAGACGGTACATCAAAATATCCATGATGGTTCTCTCTGGTAGCAAGGAAATCAAAGTAGATTCCCATTTGTTTGAGAATGACTAAACAAATTATAGTATATGAATATAATTAATGGAATATGACTTCATCATAAGAATATGAAGAGCTTAGAGAAACATGGGAAGACATGAGCTGATGCAGAGTAAAGTTAGCAAAATTAGAATGATAATGTACAAAATGATATAAATTATAATTGGTTAATAAAAAGCAAAACTTAACATTGTACAATTTTAATGACAAAATCAGGACCTTGAGAAAGGTTGAAAATATGTAGTACTTGCTTCCCTTTTTTTTTTTGTCAGATTCCATTAATGTGGTGAATGGTTTTGTTGAACTCTCCTCCCACCTTTTTTATTCCTTTTTAAAAAAATTCTTTGTAATAAGGAATGACTTGCTGGGGAAGGAAGGATAATCATTTTATTTTTTAAATGAAGGTGGTATAAAAATGGTTGTGAAGGGTTTTAAGAGCTAATTAGATAATTGATAGCAACTACCATTGTATGTAATTGGAAAAAAGTACAATTAAAAAATAATTTTTCAACAAAAGAACTAATTGGAGGAGCTTATATTTGAACCATTTTTTGCATTTTTAATACCATTTTCATCCCCCCCCCTTTCCCCCTGGGTCCAAAAGCCTTTACCCTTCAGAACCACTCTATAATACCTTAGGGTGATTCATTTTCATTTCCAATAGTCATCTGGGAATTTTAAGAGGGTAAGTAGTTAGGGCAGTTAGGTGGCTCAGAGGATACAGTGCTGGACCCAGGGGAAGAATAAGCAAAAGGTAAGTTGCCTGAAAATGCCAAGCAACCTCAGAGCTGAAGCTCTGATGGAGCCCAAGGGGAAAAGATGCTGCCAATCCTTACCTAATGGCTCTTGTCCTTGCTAAAAGAACTTGGTATAGCATTCCAACTGAAAAGGGCAAAACATCCTCCCTACCCCCAGCCCTCCCACTCAGCAGTTAGAGATGGAAAAAAAGACTGACTGTCCAACTAGGAATGAGTCCAAGAAAACCAGATGATGTTTGCTAAACAAAAGCACTAGCCTTGAAAGGAACCTGGTGGCCACAGTTCTCCTTTCAATCATCAAGTAATTTACCTGGTCCTGCCCAGCTTGTCCAGCCTAGACACAATATTTTAGGAGGACCAAGCCCTCTTGAACAGTACAGAAGTAACATTGTGTTCTCTGAAGAACTACAGGCAGGTTCTTTAGAAGGAGATGGACATCAAGGGCCTTTAGTTGTAGAATTGTGGGCTGTCTCAGTCATATTTGTTCCTTACATGTGTGATTAATCTCTATTGTACTTTAAGTTTCATTTCTAGACTCTAGGTTATATTTCTTAGATTGAGTCCCCCTGGTACTGGAGCAGGTTGGGGGGGGAGGATGCTTTGAGAGGCTGTTCTTATTATTTCATTTTCATAAGTGCCTTGCAAAAGAATGGAATCTCCTGACTGATGGATCTTTGCAAACATTCCAGTCAAGGCTCATGAGCTATCATTTAGGAGAAGGGCACCCACAAGTTTACACCTGTGACCTGAGAAGAAGTAATAACAACCCCTCTGGGAACCCAACCTGCGAGCAGTGTTATGAGTTAGAGAGAAAATTCCAAGTGAGGAGTTATATGCAAATATTTATTTGTGTGCAGATTATCTCCTCCATTAGAATATAAGCTCTCTGAGAGTAAGAAATGTTTCACGTTCTCCAATAAAAATAGCAAAATCTTTATATAGCCCTTTAAAGTTTGTACAACATTTTATACACCTGTATTATATCTCATTTCAGCCTCACATCAATACCTTAGGGTAAGTACTATGTGTATTTTTATTTTCTTTTATTTCACAGGAAACAGACTCAATGAGGTTAAGCAATTTTTCCTTAGGCATGAGACACATGGGTAAATGAAAGACAGATACTCCATGTCTTTCAAACTTCAGTATTCTGGTGACTAGGTAACTACTTCCAATAATTTTGATAGAGCTAGTTGCTATGACTGAAAATATTATTCTGGTACCCAACCTTCTAGTGCTAATAACAATAATTTCTATGGATCCATCTTCAGTATGGTTTACATATGTCTCTGCATGCCTCCAACAAATTTTATGGCCATACATTGAAGAGTTAACACCAAATAAGACATCCTCCTTTCTCTCTCTCTCTCTCTCTCTCTCTCTCCTATTTCCCTTTGGTTATACATTTGACATCCTTGCCAAAGAATCTAGAGAATTAGGAGAAGACAAGATCAGGTATTCCTTTCTCTATTAGACCTATTGTCATCTCTTTTTCAATCTAGGGTTTTCTGAGTAGAATCCATGACTCTTTTTCTCCTTTCCATCTGACCATGGTAAATGTAATCATGTAGAATATTAAAAATATTAAAGCCGGTAACATTCTTTCTTTTGGAGCTGTGAATCTTCTTTCTGAAATCCAAATATAAGATAGTATTTAATAAAAGAAAAATAGCTTGATGACACTCATTCTGTGAATAAAGCTGTAATTTTACTGAATTTCTTAGTACTTGTTGAATCACAGTATTCATTCAGAGAGAGAGAGAGAGAGAGAGAGAGAGAGAGAGAGAGAGAGAGAGAGAGAGAGAACGAGAGCATTAAATGGTACTGTTTGAAAATTTAAATTGATTCTTGCAAAGTCCAACCTAGAAGCAAAAAATACCTTGTTCTGGGAACCATAGAGAGTAAAGTGTTTTTGTATCCATGACTATGGGACTAGAACTGACTAACTAGTTCTATTGATTAGGTCTAAACATCAATGATCTGTAATTTTCTTATGTGGGAATTGGCTCAAACATCAATGATTTATAATCTCTTAAAAATTACATTTTTTTAGCAATTAAAAAGCTTTTCTTGCACATATCAGGGGAAAAAAATTCTCACACTAGCTATATCCAAAAAAGTGTGTCTCAATTTGTATTCTAAGCCCATCACCTCTCTATCAGGAAATGAGTAGGATATTTCATTATGAGTCTTCTAGAATTGTGGTTGGTCATTGTATTGATCAGAGTTCCCAAGTCTTCCAAAATTATTTATCTTTACAATATTGTTATTGTATAAATTATTCTCTGTTCACTTCACTGTGCATCATTTCATACATATGTTCCCAGGTTTATATTACATCACATTTATATGCCAGAGCTTGATATCATACATTCTTTTCTTTTCTTTATTTTATTTATTTAGGGCACTGGAGTTAAGTGACTTGCCCAAGGTCACACAGGTAGGCAATTATTGAATATCTGAGTCTGGATTTGAACTTAGGTCCTCCTGACTCCAGGGCTGGTGCTCTCTCTATCCAGAGCCTCAATACCTTACATTCTTAAAGTGTTGTTGAAGGATCTGGGTTATTACTTGGCTTATATATGGTTACACAACTAGTAAATATCCAGAGGCAAAAATTATATCTATGTTTCTCAAACCCCAAGTCTGGTTAACAGTTATCTCTAGTGAACAAAGAGATTAAGATAAGATAAAAACAGTTCAGAGTCCTAAGCCATTTAGGCCTCTTTCACATTTTGGAAAGATCATATTTCTAAGTAACAAAAAGCTCAATGACCAACATTATGGCAAGCAAGTAAAACATGAAAGTCATGATACTGAAAGTTCCTACAATTTCCCACATCACATTTATTATCTTCTTTTACTATACAGTACAAAACCACTAAGACTACCTTTCCATGTCCTCTTTTTTTCCTCTAGTTGAAAAATTGGGGGCGGGGGGAGAACAAGAAACAGAGAAGTTAAAAAAGATTTAAGAGGCTTCTTTTTGAATTTATATAATTAAAAATCTTTAGTGAGGCCTTTAGATAGGTCCATAATGTGATAGATATTTTTGCAAAGAATATTCCCATAGAAGAAATTGCAATGGATAAAAATAGATAATTTTATGGCATGATCCTAGAAAGCTTTACAAGACAAAAGCAGCCTAGTTAATATAAAAAGGAAAACATGATTGAGAAAGAAAATCTTTTCATCAAATACTTTTGATAAGGGATTGATCACCTAGAGGCAGATAAGTAAAAAATAAGCAAAAATTATATAAATTCAAGAACCATCAAATGGTCAAAAGATACAAATAAAGTTTTCAAAAGCCATGGAAATTTTGCTCCAAATCAATGAATAACAATTTAAAACAACTGTAAGACTTTTATCACACACCAAGAAAAGTAGCAAAGATGACAAGAGATGAAAATCATCAATTTTGCCGCTTAAAGAAGCAAACTAATACATTGTTGCAGAAGTTGAAAACTGGTTCAACCATTTTGGAAAGCAACTTAGAAGTATGTTTTTAAAAGTGATTAAGAAATCTCTACCTTTTGATCTGATCTACATCCTTAGGGGTGATCAAAGGTAGAGAAGTTCCTGCATAGGATGAAGTTTCAGTTTCCCAAAGCACATTGCATAGCATTGGGTTTTCATGCTACTGAACCCGAGCAAGATGAGTACATGGAAGAGAATCTAACTCTTTAAAGTCTATTGGGGGGGTGGTGCAGTGGATAAAGCACCAGCCCTGGAGTCAGGAGTACCTGGGTTCAAATCCTACCTCAGACACTTAATAATTACCTAGCTGGGTGGCCTTGGGCAAGTCACTTAAACCCCATTGCCTTCCAAAAGCTAAATAATAATAATAATAATAACAATAACAATAAAATCTATTAACACCAGAGTTTGAGGGAAATATTGAAAAAAAATCCACCAAGGAAGCTGAGTTCAAAATCATTATCATAATAACTCTTGGGACCAGAAAACAGATTACAAAGCATACCTCTTTCCTTTCAGCAAAGTGGCAGGAAATACAAACATTGTCATATGAGTTTGAACTTTTTTTTCCATCCTGGAAGCATCTGACAATCTTGAAAGTCAATCAACCCCCTTCCCTGAATATTTTTAACAGCACAGTCCAAGATTTGGATTTTTTTTGGGGGGGGATACTCATTTGTTTCTATATATTGGGTACATAATCAGTTTCATTGATCAAGCTCTATTTCTTACTCTGTACCAAATTATTTAGATTATTTCAGCTTTGCAGTATAGATTGACATCTGGTATTTCTACTACTCCTCTATCATTTTTTCCATTGATTCCCCTGATATTCTGGACTTTTTAAACTCTAGATGAATTTTACAATTTTTTAACTCTATAAAGTAATTTGATTGTTCTGGTGCTGAGTAAGTAAATTAATTTAGGTAATATTATCATTGTTATGACACTGATCTGTTCTATCCACGCAATTAATGTTTCTTCAGTTCTTTAAATCTGTCTATATCTGGTGTGAAAAATGCTTTGTAGGGTGGCTAGGTGGTGTAGTGGATAGAGCACCAGTCCTGGAGTCAGGAGTACCTGGGTTCAAATCCAACCTCAGATGCTTAATAATTACCTAGCTGTGTGGCCTTGGGCAAGCCACTTAATCCCACTGCCTTGCAAAAAAAACTAAAAAAAATGCTTTGTAATTGTGTTCCTCTAGTCCCTGTGAATGTTTTGGTAGAGGGACTCCCAAGTTTTTTATATTGTTGTCAGTTATTTTAAATAGCATTTTTTCTTTTTATCCTTTTCTGCTGGGTTTTTTGGCATAGAAAGGCTGATGATTTGTATAGGTTTATTTTATGCCCTGAAATTTTGCCAGTTTTTTTTTTTTTGCTTTTGCTTTTGCAAGGCAGTGGGGTTAAGTGACTTGTCCAAGGTCAATTCACTAGGTAATTATTAAGTGTCTGAGGTTGGATTTGAACTCAGATCCTCCTGACTCCAGGCCCAGTGCTCTATTCACTGCACCACCTAGCTGAAACAAGGGCAGTTAGGTGGCACAGTGGATAGAGCATTTTCTAGCATTCTCTGAGTAAACCATCCTATATATGCAAAGAGTAATGTTTTCAATTCCTCATTGTTTATGCTGATTCCTTCAGTCTTTTTTTCTTTTCTTATTTATATATAATTAACATTTCTGGTATGATGCTGAAAAGTAATGATGATAATGAACATCCTTGCTTCACTCCTGTCTGAAACTTGGAAAGGTTTCTAGTTTATTCCCATTAAGATTATGCTAATCTTGTTTTTACATTGATACTACTTATCATTTTAAGGAAAGTCCTTTGTATTCCTGTCCTTTCTATTGTTTTTTTTTAAACAAGAGTGTGTGTTGTATTACATAAAAGCTTTTTTCAGTGTCTCTTGAAAGAACCATATAATTTTTGTTGGTTTTGGTGTTAATATGGTCATTTATGTTCATAATTTTTCTAATATTGAAGCACTCCTGCATTTCTGGTTTAATCTCCTTGTTAGTATTTTATTTAAATTTTTTACATCAATATTCATTGGAGAAATTAGTCTGTAGTTTTCATTTTCAGTTTTGACTTTTCTTGTACTTTGCACACCTATGCATACTCAAAGGTTATATGACAGCTTGAACTCTGGGATTTTAAGAATTTTTAAAGTGTTTCTACTTACTATAATAGTTGATTTCCTTGATTAGAAGTTTTGGAAAGAGGAGAATATGTAGGATTAAACTTAAAAGCTGTGAAATCTTTTGGCAGCCTAAGTTAGAAGACTTCAGAAGATCTAAAATAATGTGTATTCTTCTAGGTTCAGTATCACATGACCTGTTTTTTTAATCCTTGAACCCCAATGTTCACCTCAAGTTCTCAAATTTCTCTCCATAGCAACTGTTTTGAAAGAGTAGTCCATACTTGCTATACATATTTCTTTACCTCCTCAGTCAGTCCGTCACCTCTGTAAAACCATCCCATTACTCTTTTGAAGCAGTTTTTCACCAAGGTTCTTAATGACCTCCTTATGACTAAGTCAATGTCTTGGTTTTTGTCTTTATGTTTCTTTTCTTCTCTGTAGTTTTCAGCAGTATGGATTACATCCTTTTGGGTCTCACAGTGCACTGATAGGACCCTCCTCCTATTTCTTTTGCTTGTTTTTGGAGGCAGTCAGGGTTAAGTGACTTGCACAGGATTGCATAGTGTCAAAGACCAAATCTGAACACAGATCCTACTGACTCTAGGGAGGTGTTCTATCCATTTTACCACCTAGCTGCTTATATTGCTCTGTTACCCATATTTTCACAATTACAATTTTCTCGTGCTTTGCTATCCACATTTTAACAAAACTATGTTGTATTATGTATCAGTGTTAAATTAAAAAAAGTTAAATTAGGAAATAAATGTCTTTAAATATGTTTCTGTAGGTGATATTCACAGGGGAAAAAATAAATGAACAGTTTCCTCAAATGAATGAAGCCATCTAAAATTTCTACATCTATATAGGAGGTGTGTTGGCAAGTTTCCAGAAAAAATTACTTACCAAAAAGGAGATAAAAATACATGTGCCTAATTAAATGATACTACACATACATAAAATTTATTTGAAAACACTGTTCAAATTTTTTTCTTCTCAAAAGTTTAATACATTTGGCAAATGATTAGCTTCTTGATATATATATATACATATATATATATGTATATATATATATTTGATCTCTGAGTATAGAGTAGCTAGGGAAAATTTCTATTGAGTTATACCTGACAGATTGTCAATATTAAGTATTAATCTAATTTACTTGTGATGGAAAGATTATGGAAGTAAGAATCACAAATCTTGGATTCCAGCCCTAGTTATGTCACTGACCTATATGACCTCAATCAAATCAGTTGATCTCTCTAGGCTTCAGTTTCCATATCTAGAAAATGAATTTCTCCAATGCCCTTCCCACCAAATTCTTATATATATTTCTTATATATATGGGAGTAAAGGATCTTTTTCACATTAAATAGATATGGATTTTCATCTGAGCCCTGCCAGTAGTATTTGGCTTTCCTGGAATTCCATCTAATATGCACATTTCAGGCACAATAGGCTAGTCATCAGAACCACTGTTCTCTTTGCTTCTCCCTCAGCATGCTTTTTAAACATTTTTAAATAAATTACTTTCAAGAATTAGGAACCATATGGTCATAAGTTCAATTCTCTGAAAACTTTCACAATATTGTAAAAAGACAAAGCTAGTAGCAGATACAGCTTGTAACTTGATCTGATAGATTAAGGTTTCTAGCTCCTCCTATTGGCCATTTGTGATGTGGTGTGATGTGGTGTGATGTGATGACATTTGCACCTCTTAGATATTAAGATGGGACATGAAGTGTTAGATAAAGTAAATTCTCCTGAATATAATGGTGCAAGTATGATGTCAATCATTTTTTCTATTTTGATTAACATAACAGTTAGAACTAACCTTTAAAATACAACCTTTCCCCATCAATCCCCAGAGTAGGGCAACAAGCTCTTTGATGTTTCTCCAATAATGGAGATAGATTTACATTGGAACCACTCAGTAATGACTCTGTCCCTCTTGTGACTAATGACAAACATTAACCAATGGTTGGTCGATTGATTGTTGTCCTTAATTCTTAAAGATGACCAAAATGACACATTACATTAGGGTCAAGTTACAGTGCGTCTGACTATGACTGATCATTCTAATAAGAGCACAGAATGCTCTATCACAGGTTGGAAACAAATAGTGATCATTTGGGGAGAATTCTCTGAATTTGTATATCTCTTTTCTTTTGGGTAAAATCAACTAGACTGCATAACTTGGGTAGAAACTATGATGTATTTGTTGAATTTCAAGGAATGTTCTTTTGGTTGGAATAGGGCTTGCAGTCCTTTTGCCATGAAAGTTTACTCTTGTCCACTGGCTACATTCCCCACACACCATTAAAGTACTTTGATAGGATTGAGTGTGGATGGTGCAGCAAATGGTCATGGAAGATGGCATCCAATAGCAAGCAATGGGAGAGAACCACTGAAAGAGGGAAGGGGGGTGCCTATAATAATGTTTGTATTGGTACTTTATGCTCTCCCCTGGGTCTCATTAGCACCACAGTCTGAACAAACACCAGTGATTTAAAAGCTTATGGCTGTCTCAGTAAATTACCAAACAATGATTGGGTATTTTTTCTAATGTACTGAATATAGAAGGAATGATAGAGCTAAGAAAGAGGAAAATTTAAGAATTAGAGATGGAGAAAATATAAGGCACAAGTTGAGGAAAAAATGAATCAAATATATCATTAACGTTGTAAATGAGAGATTAAGAGATGTGACATATTATGAGAGTAGTCCAACTCCACCATTTCAGTCAGTTAAGTAGAGGGGAAGGAGTGAAAGTGTAGCCAGTGTTAGAAATGGTGGCCAGAGAGGCTGTGCCATGAGGAGGGAGCCAGTTCTCAGTGAGAAAATAAAGATGAAAGGAGTGGAAAAGAAAATGTTTTAAAATGAAAGTAAGTTTCCTGTTTATGAAGCAGGCATTCCAGAGAACACATTGGAAAGAGTGGATAACCTTAGATTGGAACATGGTGGGGGTCCTGGAGGCTTGAGGGAGATTGGTATAAGGGAGTTGGCAATGAGGAACAGAAAATGGGGTTTGAATAATGACAGAGATTCAGAATCACTGAGACAGGGAGACTATGCCTGGGTTCAGTTCAGTCATTTCTCAGTTGTGTTTTACTCCTTGTGACAACATTCAGTGTTTTCTTGGCAAAAATACTAGAGTGGCCACCATTTCCTTCTCCAGCTCATTTACTGATGTGGAACTGAGGCAAACAAGGTAGGTGACCGGGGTCACTTGTCCAGGATCATACAGCAAGTAAGAGACTGAGGTCAAATCTGAATTCAGAAAGAGAAGTCTTCCTGACTCCAGCCTGGCACTCTAGCCACTGTATCACCTACCTGTGGTAGGAGTTTATTAATAACTGAGTAATATGTTCAGGGAACTTTTTTCTTGTCTTTTATATTCTTGGGGTATATGCTGAACAGTGGAATCTCTGAGTCAATAGATATGGACATATTTAAAAAGATAATTCCAAATTGCCTTCCAGAATGAGACAAGTCCTCTACGTAGACCTATGTAGACCCAATAATTCTCCATAGAGCATATCCCCAGGATCATCAAGGGATTTCTTTATGGTTGTTCTTTTTTGTTGTTGTTCTAATTAAATTATTTTTAACAAACAATATGGGGTATTGAAATGGCTAATTGAACTTTGGCAACTATAAAGGTAAATTAATTTCAGCATAAGGTCTTCAGAATTGTTTATCCAATGTTTACTTAATAAAATTAAGCCTGGTGTTTGATGACTAAGTGACAGACATTTGATGGAACAGTCTACACAGATTTTCTTCCATCAAGAATTTTTCTGACTACAGCCTATCCTTCCAACTTTTCAAAACAGAAATTTTTGGATAAGATTCAATTTGGAGGCAGATATTTTCTTTTCTATGTCATTTTATAGAAGGGGATTATTTGTTACTACTATATAAAAACAAGCATATAAATTTGGATCAATGTGTGACCAGTCCTTTTTGTTTTGCATTTTTAATACTAATAGTATTTCTATCATTGAAACAATAAATGAACCCGGAGACCATACCAGAGCCCATTTTGATTTCATTCCAAGGAAGTAGGCAAACAAACCAAGGTGCTCTCCTTAAGAGAAATTATCTGATATCATTAGAAACTCTTGCCCCCTCTCCCTTTGCCCCCAACATTCAAGTCTCATGAACATGTCTTGGGGCTACCATCCCTAACTCCACTGCATCCTTCCTTAATGTGAATCAGCCAAATCTTTCACTGTTCAAAAGAGAAATCATTATTAGCAAAGTACATACCAAATGAACCCCAAGAACAAATGGTTCTTTAATCTCACAAATGTATGGTAACTCCGATAAAGCGAATCACAAATCATCTTTGCCTGTCCATCCTATGAGACTCTCATCCATTTCCTTTCCACAGTGAGTTCACTCAATATGCTGGAGGTTTTACTTCCTTGATTTCTGGAGGTTTTTCTCCAGATGGAAAAAGGATTCACAAGACTGTATGTAACTCCTCATTTAATTGTTGCTATATCTTTAAAAATCAAATGGAATGTTACTAAAAAGGCAGATTGGAGGGTCTATTGCAACATTTTGCTACGAGGGTTGAATTAATTTTAATCTGTAAAGACTCTAGAGAAGAGAGAGAAAGAAAGTAAGAAGAAACACTTTTGTTTATAAAACTTTATTTTTTTAATTTCAGAAAGGTTTTATTTATTTTGAGTTTTATAATTTTCCCCCCAATCTTGCTTCCCTTCCCCCATCCCCATAGAAGGCAGTTTGTTAGTCTTTATGTCATTCCCATAGTATGCATTGATCCAAGTTGAATGTGATGAGAGAGAAATCATATCAGTCTTAATGGACTTGCTCATGCCAACGGGGCAACAATCAGGCACGATTTTGGGATATCTGTGATGGAGAATGCCATCTGTATCCTGAGAAAGAATTATGAAATTTGAACAAAGACCAAAGACTATTACCTTTAATTTAAAAAGAAGTTATCTTATTATGTAATTCTGCTATATCTCATACTAAAAAACTTTATTAATTGAGTTTATAGCTATAAAACATTATAAAGAAAATTCTATGAAGATTTTGGAGGAGCTAGCTATGCATTCTAGATAGATTCTTTCCTGTGATGAGTGAAGAAAGGATTTTAAAAAAAGAATGAACATAATTTATTTCCTAAAAGACTGACTTTAACTCCTCTCTTAAGAAAAATATGAAAGCATATCTGGAGAGACCTATCAGGTCAAATTGTTTCCAGAAGTGAAGAAAAATCATTTGCTATCAGGTGGAGCCTTTGAGTACCTATAGTTGTTTATCACCAAAAATGCTATATATAATTTTCCTTGTTTTATTATTGATTGTATTTGTCAACACATTTTATAGTCAGTAAATTTTTTTTTAGGTTTTTGCAAGGCAGTGGGGTTAAGTGGCTTGCCCAAGGTCACATGGCTAGGTAATTATTAAGTGTCTGAGGTTGGATTTGAACTCAGGCACTCCTGACTCCAGGGCCGTTGCTCTATCCACAGAGCCACTTAGCCACCCCCTGCAGTAAATTTTTTAAAACAAAAGAGATGAAGGGATTTAATATAAAAATATGAGTAATTGCTATAGGAAAAAGAACATTCTCAAGCTTTAAATAATACTTAACTAATTGGAGTGGATGTTCAAACAACTGATTAAATAAAAAGAGATTCTAATTTTTATTGATTTTAAAGAAAATAATGAAAAATACACCTAGTTATCTAGAGTTTGTGGTAAAAAGATTATATGTAGGAACAAGTTGTAGGGTGATCTATGAGTGTGGTCAGTTCGAGGTTTTTCTTGTTCACTTGTTTCAGTTGAATCTAACTCTTTGTGACTCTATTTGGGGTTTTCTTGGCAGATACTAGAATGGTTTACCTCATTTTTCTACCTCATTTTATAGATGGGGAATACTGTGCTAAGTGACTTTTCCAGGGTCAAACAGCTAGTAAGTGTTGGAATCCAAATTTGAACTTGGGAAGATTAGTCTTCCTGACTCCAGGCCAGACATTTTATGCACTGTATGACATAGGTACCCTAAATTTAATGAGTTTTATATTCTGTTTTTTTTAAAGGAAGAAAACTAATCCATACACAATACAGATGTAGAATAAGCCTATTTTCCCTATTCTTTCTATAGGGAATTTTATCTGTTGACCTTTGTTCAAATTAATCCTTTTATAAATTAAGAATTTTAAGAAAGATTCCTGTTCATCTGCTTCTTCCTCAGCTATGGAAAGATGACAAAAATCTTACTTTGACCACTTCCAAACCACCTCTTGCCTATTCTATTTACTCTCTAGAGAGGCATTCTCTCTATCTCTCTCTTTTTGTTTTTTTGTAAGGCAGTGGGGTTAAGTGACTTGCCCAAGGTCACACAGCTGGGTAAATATTATTAAGTGTTTGAGGTCTGTATTTGAACTCGGGTCCTCCTGACTCCAGGGCCAGTGCTCTATCCACTGAGACACCTAGCTGTTAAATGAGTCATACTCTTATTGTTGCAACATAAAAATTTCCATGTCCTGTAAAGCTGGGGGAAAAACATGTGAAAGTTGTATTCTTTGCTTTATGTTTTTAGTCCCCTTGGTATACTTTATGGAGCTAAAACTGATCAATTTATCTTATGGAATTTTCATATGGGAGTCACTGTTTCTATCATTAATTATCAAAATGTTTTGTTAAAACTGTGACCCTTCTCAATATGGGCATATCTTCCAATGATGTGGATGACGAAACATCCATCTCCTATTCTGTGGGACTCTTTCAATTAGGTATCATAGGATTATAGCTGTAGAACTTGGAGATTGAAAATAGTTGATTTAGTTCAATGATTTCACATTCAAATCAAAAGGCGGCCATTAAGCACTACTTAAGGAACCCTATAAGCAGATAGTGACTTAGGAAAAACTACACAATAACACTATCTATGTTTTATTGCATATATATATATATATATGTATGGTTAGTTAAATATTTATCAGTTACATTTTAATCCACTTTATTTTTTTTTATAGTTCACATGTATTCCTACTATGTGTCTGATACCCCTGGTCTAGTTCAATCCCCTCACTTCATAGCTGGGATTCACAGTAAGAATAAATGACTTATCCAAGTTCATCTGACAACTGTCAGAGGCATTGTTCAATATCAGGTTTGTCAGACAACACATCCTGAACTTTAGCCACTGCACCACGCTGCATCTTTCTATTCACACTATTATTCAGGTGATTCTATAAGGCTGCCAATCATCAATAAGTTTGAGTCTCACCTAAAAGGCAATGGAAAGTCACCAAACATGTGTGAACAGGCTGCTCTGTATTACTAACAAAGATTTATACAGAAAATGGAGCATAAAGAATGCCATCGAGAAGCTGATCCTTGAACAGGCTGACCACTCATGTGCTAGGACTAATCGATATCCTAAGTCTTCTAATCTGTATCTCTCTAATGCCAAGAGATCTAATGAAAATCCCTCTGGGCTATGGATGGGAAAAAATCTAAATATAGTAAATTAATTTCAACATTTTTAAACTAATGACAAAGATATTTGTTTTAAAAGATTGCTTTGAATTCTTGAGAGGAGATTGCTCTATGATGTAGACAACATAAAGGACATGAATACTAGAAAATACTTAAGGACAAAATAATCTCTTGTCAAAGTACAAGTCTCTGATGGTATGGAAATGACCATGGGTTCTTAAGAGCTATGCTAGTGGGGTGGCTAGGTGGTGCAGTGAATAGAGGACTGGCCTTGGAGTCAGGAGTACCCGAGTTCAAATCTGACCTCAGACACTTAATAATTACGTAGCCATGTGGCCTTGGGCAAGCTACTTAACCCCATTGCCTTGAAAAATCTAAAAAAATAAAATAAAAAAATAAAATAAAAATAAAAGAGCTATGCTGGCTAAATACAAGTTCTGAAATAACAGAAGTTAAAAAAACAACTAGAAAGGCTTTGTGTACGAACTCAAGAAGGAGAAAATATTTCTGAGGGACAGCCTACCTAAATATTTAGAAAAGGTTCGTTCTCAAAAAGCTGGCCTCACAGTGAAGAATTGTTGAAGCATACCAACTCACTAAGGTATGACAGAATGGAAGCTTCAGGAAGGTAAGGTCTTTTTCAATTTGCCTTTTTTGTCATTCTCATCTTTGCCTGGAAGCAACTAGATGGCAAAGTGAATTGACTATTGGGCCTAGAGTCAGGGAGACTTAAGATTTGATCTCAGACATTTATTAGCTCTGATTTTTGGCATGTTATTCAGCCACTATCTGGCTCAGCTTCCTCCATTGTTAAATGCACCTGTCTCCCAGGATGTGCTAATACATTTTAGGCACCATTACTGTTCAAATTCAGCCATGTTCCCATCTGGTGTTTTCTTGGCAAAGATTTTAAGTGGCTTACCATTGTCTTCTCCTGATCCTTTTACAGGTGAGGAAATTGAGGCAAAACAGGGTTAAGTGATTTGTCCAGGGTCACCCAAGTGTCTGAGGCACATTTGAACTCAGGCCTTCCTGATTCTAGATCCAGTGATCTAAGTTTAGCTGCCATATAGACAGTCCATAAATATTTATTTCCTTCATTCTTTTCCTATGATTCCCCATTAATTAAAAAACTGTTACTATCACGGAATAAGCATTAAATATTCCCTTGATGTTTATCAGTAGAGGAACCAGGAGTGAGAAGACAAACTTGACTACAAAGAGATGTATGATGTCATCTAAAATCCTAGACCTAGGGTTTCACTGTTGGAGACATGTGAGTACTATGAGAAAGAAGAAATGGCCTAAAGTCCTATAACTGTTCCTCCTGTTCTTTCCTTTCCTCCACATCAATTCTTTCTTCTTTATACTTGTCACTTCCCCTCCTACACAAGAGAACGCCAAACTTGAAGTGGTAAAGGATCAAAGTAAAGGATTGCAATTTTTAAGCTCTGCAAAAGGATATAACTATTTGAGAGACCATAAATGATAGGAACTTGTATTTCTATCATTTATAATGTATGAAGGGAGATAAAAGACCAGTTATTAAGATCATTTTAAAAAAATATTCCAAACACTGAAACCTCACCATCTAGAACTCCACTATCACAAAAATATAGGATCATTAACCCAAAGGATGAATTCTTTCATGTAAAAGGTGATCATTCTAAATGAAGTTTAATTAATAGTCCCTTGATTCAAGTTTTTTTTGGGGGGGAGAAGGGAACAGATTATATTCTAATAATTTCTCTTCACATAATAAAATAAAGAGACTGGACTAATTTATTATTTGTTTCTCATGAGGGAAGAAAGATACATTTGGAAATATTAGAAAATGTACAGAAAGTTTTCTCTGACTGTTGGGCTTTTTTCTTTTTCCTTGTGTCCCTTATATATGCCTATATCCATTGGTTTCCTGGTTTCTCCTATTAGCTTCAGCTTGCCCTCAATTTTAGGTCTTCTTGCCTTGCTTTTTATTTTTTTCTTTTCCTCCTAATTAGCATCTTTTAGCTGGTTGAGACTTTCCTCTAGGGTTTTAGTAAGATTATCAAGGAGATGGCAGAAAGGATTTCCTGGTCAGGAATAAATATAAGGATCCACATAGATAGAAAAAAAACTGCTATAAGATGTTCTTTCGAAAACATCCCAAATGTTCCAAAATGGAACATTAAGTGAACAATGGATGGGTCAAAGTGGAGATCGAATTTAAAGCTGAGGGTGCAAGGCGAGGGTCTGCATCTTCGCTGGGAGGTGAAAGGTTGCTTTTCTGCCTCTCGCTACAAGGCAATGGGAACTGTATTAGCAGATTTATTAGAACAGCACCGTCCATGCATACCTCTGATGCGGTCACTTAAAACCATAAAGACATTTATGTGCTCAGGAGTTATCTTCCAGTTGAAGCAGCTCCTGGAGCCTAAAAATAGATCCTGCAGAAGGCCACCATCCATTTGCCATAAGGTTCAAGCAGTCTGCTGCTGCTCTTAAGTCTGTGGGAAAGGGAGCTGGGGAGCTCGGCTCTTGGCTCACCTAATTACACTAGGAAGGCTCAGTCGCCTTGTGATCGCTGGCGTTCGCCCTTGAAGCCAGCAATGAGATCACAGATTTCTCCCCGAGCGGGGCTGCCGCCGCCTCCAGCTCTCTCTTCCCCGGCCCCAGCCTGGAGTCCTGCATTACATCACCGGCGGCCAGCTCCCGCTGGGCTGGGAAGAGGAGAGCGGCCAGGAGCGGCTCCTCCACTGGCCGGATAAAGGAGGACCAAGGAAAGGCAGGGAAACGCAGGTTCGCGCAGCTGGGGAGGGCGTGCCAGCGCCCCCCCCACCCCGAAGCGCAGACCACCCTTGACAAGCCGCCTGCGAGATGCATTAGGAAGGAGGGGGCGCGGAGGGAAGGGGGGCGACGGAGCCCCCCCAGCCCAGCAGAGCATCCCGAGGGGCGACAGCGGCCAAAGGGAGCGGTCTGTCCTCCGGCCCGCGGGGCTGGCCGAGCCGCGGCAAGGGGCAGGAAGGCTCTCTCACCTTCCCCCCAGATGAGAAGATCATGCCATGGCCGAGCTGGCGGCGACGGCCGGCGGCGGCCCCGGGAGGCCGGGCAGCGGCGGCAGCGCTAGCGGCAGCCCCCCCGCGGCAGGGGCGGCGGCGGCGGCGGCGGCGGCGGCGGCGGAGGGAGGAGGAGGAGGAGGAGGAAGAGGAGGAGGAGGAGGCGGGGAGGAAGCGGCTGCAGCGAGAGGGGCCGGCAGCTCGCAGGAGGAGGACTACGAGTGCAAGATCTGCTACAACTACTTCGACTCGGACCGGCGGGCGCCCAAGCTGCTGGAGTGCCTGCACACCTTCTGCCAGGAGTGCCTGAGCCAGCTGCAGGCGCGGGGCGCGGCGCAGCAGGAGCGCGAGCCGCAGCCGCCGCGGCCGCCCCCCGCGCCGCCGCCCTGGCGCCCCGGGCCCGCGGCTGAGGCGGGGGCCGGCCCGGGCGGCATCGCCTGCCCCGTGTGCCGCCACCGCACGGCCCTGCCCGACAGCCGCGTGCGCAGCCTGCCCAACAACACCAAGTTCGCCGAGGCCTCGCCGCTGTCCCTGCGCGCGGCGCGGGACCCGCTGCCCCAGGACAGCCTGCCGCCGCTGCCGCCCCCGGCCCGCCGCCCCGGCCCGGAGCCCGCGCCCGCCGCCCCGGCCCCGGCCCCGGCCCCGGCCCCGGCCCCGGCCCCGGCCCCGGCCCCGGCGCCCCCCGGCTCCTCGGGCGCGCCGGCCGGAGCGGGCGGCTACGAGAGCTGCCACCGCTGCAAGCGGGCGGCGCTGACGGCGGGCTGCGTGTGCGTCGTCTTCTCCTTCCTCTCCATGGTGGTGCTGCTCTTCACCGGCCTCATCTTCGTGAACCACTACGGCGGCGGCGGCGGCGGCGGCGGCGGGGCCGGGGGGCCCGGGGCCGCCGCCGGCTCCTCCCCGGCCGGCTCGCCCGCGCCGTCGCCCGTCGGGCCCATCTGCCTCTCGGTGGCCAGCATCCTGGCCTTGTTCTCTGTCGTCGTCACCTGGGTCATCTGCTGGCTCAAGTACCGGCCCGAGGGGGCGGCCGGGGGCTCGGCCGCGGCGGGGGGCGGGGGCGCCGCGGGGGGAGGAGGCGGCGGCGGTGTCCCCCGGGGCCGGCCCGCGGCCACTGCTGGTAGCCGGAGGAACAACACCTAACAACCGGCGGCGGGCATCTTCGACCCCTCGGCGCAGGATGGCCTGGCCCAGTCACCCTTAAAGGTCCAGGAGAAACCTGGTTTCCCGCCTCCTCCTGTCACCTCCTTCCCCTTTGCATCTGCCGGCATGCAGACCCCTCCCCCCCTGTTTACCGCCCTCGGCCCAGGAGGTGTTATTCACATCACCTCTGCTCCGGGCACCCCCCCCCCCACTCTATAATCCTTTGGAATGGGGACTTGATAAGAGAATGGAGAACGGAATGGCAGAAATCAAGGATGTCTTTGGGCAATCCGTCCCTAGACTGTGTCCGACAATCCACTGCCCACCGCATCCACACCGACACACAGGGGCACGCACGAAGTCCTTCCTCACCTCCTCTCTGGTACCAGGGTTAGAAAGAGGGGAAAAAGGGAAGTGACGCCCTTCAGGATCCTTTTTTTCTAGGCTTTGTGGCTGTATGCATGGAGGCGTGAGCTAGGGGACTGGCAGGTGGGGATGCTCCAATGGAAGTGTTGGATAAAGACGGGGGGGGGGGGAGGGGAACCGGGGTCAGCCATCTCTGCTCTTGGCCCCACTGTCATGGGCGGTTATGACCTGGGTCAGGTTATCCCCTCTGTACTTTCTCAGGGGCCTACTGATTGGGCAGCGGGCAGCGCATAGAAAGGCTGCCTACGAGTAGCCACTCACACCAAACCAAGTGTTTCCCCAGGTTATTAAACCTTTTTTTGGGGGGGGGGGGGATTGAGGACCAAGACAACGCAAGTTGTTAGTCTCGATGTTACTTATGTAGGAACAAAGTATTTAGACAGAGGCTCCCCAGGGAGCGAAGAGATACAGTAGCCTTTAGGCCACAATGAATTCTATCGTACCAAGTGTCAAAATGTCTCTCTTACTCCCTAGAACCGTGTATCGGAGCCACAAAATAGTTACATAACACAAGACCAAAATTGCTAGAAAAAGTGGAAAATCATAGGGCAGAAATAAGGTATAGGCCAGCATTTCACACCATATACCAAGATAACGTCCTAATGGCTACAGCAGTTTGTTAGTCTTGATGTTACTTATGTGGGAACGACTATTTCAAGTTCTGTAAATGGACTTAAGCCCAAGGTACTCCTTCTTTTAGTATTTTAAATAAATACTGTAAAGTACTTACTGTAATAAAGCAGCTTACTTTTGCCCCGACCTGGGAGATAATCAGACTATGAAAGGAAAATATGATTAGTGTTCCTGGCACAGCCCCCTCCCACTTTTCCTGTTCAAAATTTCAAACAATTATTTTAAAGAAATTATTGCGGATGTTGCTTTGTATATTGAGTTTCTCAAAACTGGATTGATAAGCAATGAGACGCCTCTTCTTTTCCCATATTCCTGACCCAATCAAATTAAAATGGGAGGGGGGCAAAAAAAAAGAGACAACAGTTTAGTAAAAAAATGTTGTACTAGGAAATAGACTCCCAAATTATAACTAGTTCAATTACAAAATAAAAGTGGAATCTTGCACAGTGCCAATCTTCAAATGGTACTATTTTCCAATACTATGAATTTTTCCCTTAATTGTCAAGAGTCTGTATTGTCCTTCAGTATTTAGGACACTGTTGTGTTTGATTGGTTGATACTTTTCTTGTAATTATTGATAAACTTGAAATGTGAAGAGAGACAATAAGAGACCTGAAAGATTTGCGCAAAGTCCTGATTTTAATTCCTAGAATAAGGGGGAGAGAAGGGTTGAGGTACCTTGGAACCTGATGTCCTTTAAAAGAAAAGCAAAAATGAAGGAACAATTAATCATTATAATACATATTATGTAGGAAAAGATTATTTATTCCACATTTCAGTATTTTGGAATGATGACTTTAAATGCTTAACAATCAGAAGTTACAGATGGTAATATGTTATTCTTTACGTATTTATGCAAGCTGTCTGCATGATATCCTGATCAGTATTCTATTAACAGACTTTTGAACATTGACATTTATCATAAGGATGCAATAATCTAATGACTATGTAGGAAGGGCAGGACAGCAATTGAAGACACAGTACAAATGTATTTAATGACACAGGATGTGTACATTGTCCAGATTATTAACACCTATAAAATATATTTATACAAAGATTCATTTTAATGAAACCTACTTGATGGAAATGTTCAAATCTCTTTGTATGGCACTTATGTACCCCCAAAATCCACATCCATTTTCTAATCTTAATAGTTTATATATTATCAAAAGGGAAATAGTTCATAAATATTATTGTGGATATTTTGTGGAATTTACTTCTAATCCTTAGGAAGAAAATTTAAAAAACAGTTTGACTCTATTAATTCTTAGATTGAAGTTCTGATCATTCATTTACTATCCTTAAATTCAGTATCTTGAATACAATCATCTGAGGTCTGTTTATCCCTAGGTTCATTGTTTCTTCTAAATGCTTATTTAGAAGCCTAAGTTTCATACACTTTTTTTACATTGTTCATACATAAAATTGTGACATTTCTGTATTTGTATTTGTTCTTTTGTTTATATGTCTCGTTATTGCTCAGATTCTGGGTGCATTAATATCTGTTTATTTATTCATGTTCATCTATACTGAATTTACTTTTATGTAGTTCCATTCATATGTGAGAACATATGTGCATATAAACACATTGGAAAAGTTTATACTGGTTAGCCCAACAACCTGGAGGTCTATCAAATGCTATTTATTCTGAGACTGCTCTTCTGAGTCTTCATTTATACCTATTGCAACTCATCAATTTTGATTCATATCAGACAGAAGATAGGCTAATGAAGATAAATAGGTTATTTCAAAAATGTTATACATACATGTCCCAAGGAATCTTTAAAATGGCTTTATGTAAGTTTAGCAATATTTGACTTTTTCATGAACTGACCATGGGAAATTTTTGTTCAAATTTTTAATAAGGTTAAATGTCTACATTCAAAAAACTATTATTCTCCACTTTTTAGAAGCCATAGTATCTAAATGTCCTTGTTGATTAGTGAGATACCAATTTCCAATTAGCCTTCATACCAGGATGATGTGATGAGGAACATCCGTTTTTATTTCCTGTTGGTTCTATAATACTTTGTGGGTCCTTCTGGTCAAAAGAATATTGTACTATATGCTGATTAATTATATAGCTCTGTGAGGCCACTATGATTTAGGATGTCACCAAACTATCACTCATCAGTGACCCAGTGCCTAATACAGTGCCTTGTCCATAGTAGTAACTCAATAAATAGTTATTTAAGAAATGATTGGTGTGGAGGATTCCAGTTGAATGTGAATTGATTTTCATCCTTTCTTTTGGAGAAAGGATCTACCTGGAAAGAATCTTTAAGAATCCAATTGAATTCTGGAACTCTTTATAGCAATTGACACTTTACTTTCAATAAGTTCCTGGAAATAAACTCAGATTCCTTCTCTCTAGAAACAAGCTCAGATTCACACCCTCTTGACAGCCCCAAAGTTCCTTTGTGACTTTGAAAATGGCCTGGAATCAGAGGTTTCAAGATGGCAGTATGTCCTGAAACAGACTAGACATTAGCTGCCTGAACAAAAATCCCCAGGTCATATTCAGCACACTGCATAGGAAGGTGACATAATATACGGGAAGAAGCATTTCCCCAGATGTTAGGGTACTTAGATTTGTCTTCTAACTCTGCCTCCATCTAACCTTGTGACCTTGAGCAAGTAACTTAAACACATTCTGCCTCAATTTCCTCATTTTTAAAATGAAGGAATAAGTACTAGCTTGTCCCTACCTCAGAAAGATGCTAAAGGTTTAAATATGAAATAACTATAGAAACTCTTGAGTTTTTTTTTTAAAAGAGAGGAACAATAAAAAAATCAAAGGTATGTATTACTTAAAAGGACAGGGGGGCACTATGAATTTAAAAAAAGGACCTTTTCATTTATTCATTTCAGAGAAAGGAGTTCTGAGAAGATAATAGTTTCACCCCCCCCCATTTCTAATTCCTTCAGGACTTAAGACTTCTCAATGTACTATACTATTTGTCTAGTTGTTTACTTTGTTTCATATATAGTATTTCTGGACATTCACCAACATTTATTGTTAGAAATTTCATTAGCTTTCATCTATCAATCACTGCCATTTCCACTTCATTATCTAATGATGAAGCTGCTTGCATTGCACTATTAATACCACAGATCATCTAAAGAAGGATTTAGGATTTGGAAGATATTTTAGAGCTCAATTTGCATGAGAAAAAGCACTTAACATTTGATTCCTATTCATATCTTCGACATCATTTCATTCTCTTAATGGATATTTACATTTTAAATTTCCTCTATCATCTAAAATGAGTTCAATTCATCATTTGACATAGCAATACACTTCTGAAAGTGTATTAATAGTTTGTCTTTGAAACAAAGGTTTTTTTTATAGTTTGGATTTTTTCTAGGATGTATGAGTACATATACATACATTCATCCATACATAAATCTTTCCAAGAGCCAAGTAACTCTAAAGTCAATTTTATATTTGGGTCTAAAATATGTCAGGCTAAATACTTGTGCAACTTTCTGCTATTATATTAATGAATCATTTTCTTCTGTCTATACAACACATGAATATCTAAAGATCACAATGCTGGATCACAAAGATGCTAAAATTATAAAATTTTTCTTGTTCTTTATTACTATATAAATGACCCAAAGAGAAACTCATTTATTTCTAGATTCTGGTTGTTTAGGCTTGTCTAACTCTTTGTGGCCTCAAAGACCTCTCTCAGGAATTTCTTGGCAAATATACTGGAGTGGTTTACCATTTCCTTCTCTAGCAACAAACAGAGATTAGTTGATTTACTCAGATTAACACATTGGGAAATTTCTGAGACTGGATTTGAACTCAGGTCTTCCTGACTCCAAGCCCAGTGCTCTGTCATCCCTCATTGGCAATCATTTGAGTCTAGAAAGAATGCTGTTCCAATTTCCAAGACTAATCCTGAGAGCAGAGGAGCTGTGTCCTCAAGACTTTTTAGAATTCAGTTACTACAAATGAAGTTTGTTCATCTTTTGTTTTGAAGTATTGGTTTGGTTTGGTGGGGTAGAGGAAGGGAGTTCCATGAATTTTGGAAGTGTAGGTTGAAATAAATGATGGAGAGCAAAGGAGAGGCAGTGGTGAGGAATATAAAAAGTAAAGCATGCAGAAAACATTCTGACTCCTTGCTTCATCATTTATGCAAATTTCAACTGTCCTATTTTAAGAAATTTGAAAGCAAACAGTCAAATAAAAAAAAACAACAAACAGTTGATTCCCCTAGAAAAAGGAGGGGGAAAACCCTCTTTGGTTTCAATGAGTATAAGAATTTCATTCATCCTAGCATTTTTCTTTTTGCTTCCTGGCCATGATGAATAATTTCTATGTCATGTGAAACTTATATTCACATATAAGTACATATTTTAAAACAATGTTGAGTAAAACTTAAGTGATAAAAAATCTAGAGACAGGACATATACTATGAGATTGTGGAGTCTTTGAGCTGAACCAGTCATTACTAACCACAGACCTAGGCATAGTCTCCTCTGAGGAAAAGAAGCCTTTGTGTATTTCTAGTTTTGATTGAACGCCTACATAGAAAACTACTTTCTCTAAAGTTAGCCTTAAACAATTGCTAGGCTGAAGGTTCACTCCTTTTCATTCAGTGGTGGCTGTGGAGTGTCCCCCAGTTCTTACAGAAGTTAATTAAAAATGATAAACTCTCTTAAGAAACTGATTGAGAAATGACAGGGAGAACTTCGGATTTGTTTGATTCCATTTGTTTTAATTGACACAGTATGGCTAATGAAGACCTAATGTATCAATAGCATTAAATATTTGACCAAACATTATAATAAAAAAGCATTGATTTTTTGTCTTCTAATTAAAACACTACACACTATTTGTGAGAAATGAGTCTAATGCTGTTTTTTTGAGAAATGGTTGCTTGGGTATTTCATTCCTAATGTCTTGGCAGATTAGCATTGTTACCACTCTCTTTGTGGTTAAATTCTGGATTTGGGGTCAGGGGACCTAGTTTCAATTCATCCCCTTACAGTTTGAAATGTATGATCCCTAAAAGGCTTAATTTACCACTTACTGTTCCCTGCCCAAACAAGTGGTTTCTAGATACCTTGTTTATCTCCATGACAAATCACAATAGATTAATTAATAATTAATATTAAATTCTTTTTTAAAGTTCACCTCCCCCCTCACAATACTGCCATAGAAATTAATTCCAATGCTATTTGTTCTAGGTAAAAAAAAAAATTTACACTCAGTCATGTCTTCTGGAAATCCATGGAGGATTTTATTAGAATGGAAGTGAACACCTTTGATAGCTTTCTATTTTGATTCCTAAGGCCTTTACTGTCTTGCTAATGAACTCAGAAAGAAGTGTGCCTTTGTATATTGTAGGCACTATAAGATAAAGAGAAATGATGGAAGTGAGAAGGGGAGAAGAGTGAAAGTGGGGAGAGAGACATCAGGAAGATGATCTATAAAAGTTGCTTATCCCTAAACTAGTGGTTTGGAAATCTAGGGGTTGGGGAAGCAGCCTTAATCCTGTACACCCTCTATCATGGGTTCAAATGTAACCCTAGATTCCCAGGGATCCTTCACTTGGGAAAGGAGTTGGCTTTCCAATAACCCTGCGTCTCTCAAGACTAGATAGACAAGCATCAAACTAGTTTGCAAAATTTTGTTTTCTCCTAAATTCATGACATTAGGTTAAGGGTTCTAACTTGGTGCAGTGAAACCAAGGGTCCCTAAAAGTAATTAAATTTTTTTAAATAATTGCAGGTGATTGTAATTGTAGTAGGGGTTTACAAACCCCTGGAAATCTATCTATGAACCCCTTCAAATCATATGAACCCCAGATAAGATTGCTTGAATTGAACTTAAGAGATTTTTTTGGTTCCATCATGTTATCAGTCATTTAAACTATCAATAATCATTTATCTAGTTCCCTTCTGTGAAGACACAAAGATAAAGCAAAATCATTTCTGCCTCCAAGGAGCACACACACACACACACACACACACACACACACACACACACACACACACACACACACTCACTTACTCACACCCCATTACATAGAAGGTAAATGCTAGGGATATAGAAGTCACTAAGAAATGGGAGAAATCAGGAAAGATCTTATGTAGGAGGTATCACTTGATCTGAATTTTGGGAGAATCTAGGAATTCTAACACAGGGAGGTAAGGAAACTGATAACCAGAAAAGTGTTGAGATTTGTACTGAAGTGGTAGATACAGCACTTAAATACAGTTTAGCTGATTTCAGTCTGGGTTCTGAATGGATAATACTAACTCTTGGTGTTCCCAAAGGCTTCTGTCCTTGGGGATTTCTTGGCAAAGATACTTTCTTTTAAGGTATGCCTTACTCTAGAAATGAATTTCTGCTTTTTCCCCCCTCTAAGAAAGAAGGAAGAAGAAAGAAGCCAAAAGGAAGGAGAAGCCTGTGCCAGAAGTTCAATTGGCAGAGACTCTTATAAATCAGATCCTAGTGAGATTGATTAGTGGTCCAGGCTAAAGCTGAAAAGAGAGGATCAACAAAAACAGAAAAGGGAGAGCTGAGGATGAGGATGATATTTACATTGCACTTTAAACTTAGCAAAGTGTTTTATAAAAATTTTCTCATTTCAAAGAGAAGAACATTTGTCATACTCAAGTTTTTTTTTTTTTAACCCTGTATTTTATAAATCAAAATGAAGTAGAGGATAGAGACATTGAAAACCTGGATCTGCCTCTGACATTTTAACAGCTTGGTGCTCTAGGCAACTAAGACTATAATGGTCTTCATTGAAAGAGGGAATTTTTTCTTCCTGGAATTCCTTGTACCAATGAAATCACAGTTTGATTCCCTTTCCCCTGTCTTATAAATTCACATTAAGTTTTCCTTTGAATTCTGAAGTCTGATAATGCCTTTTAAGAAAGCAGACCAGTTAACTGCAATCAAATTGAATGTGTCAGAATGAACCTAATTTCTCTTCATCATTTGTAAAATCTTCTGATATTTGTATTTGAATGTAATTGTTTCCGACATAAAGTGAAGTTATCATGAGGAAGATCTTTTTTCTTACATGTTATTAGATCTTTAGAGGACCTTTGGGCTGAAATGTGTTTTGAGTCATTCTCCTATCTTCATGAATGATCTCAATCTATGCCTTTGTTTTTATTTTCTCACTATTTTAAAAATAATGATGATAAAATATGCTCTTTTATACATTTGTGGGTATAATATACTTATGTTTATACATATATGAATATGTTTGTGTACACACATATGTAAATGCACACACATATATTTATAAATGTAGAGAAAGATGGAGACAAAGAGTAAGACAGAGACTGGAAATCTCCCTTTTTCCCTCCCACTAAAAAATACAATCAATTGGATCTCTCTCTCTCTCTTTCTCTAACACACACACACACACACACACACACACAAACACATCCCCCTTTAGTTGCATAGAACCAAGAAAGACTGAGGCAACGTTTGATGAATCAAATACTTTACAATCAACACCATTGGCAAATCTGTGCTTTTCAATGTTAATCCCTGTGAAATCCAGTACACAGCCCTCTAAACCAAGCATCCACCCAGTTTTACACAATTTTAGTCTATTTCTAATGATTTCTCTTTCAGGCCAAAGGCAGAAGGTGTGTCATCTGACATGTTTTACTTAGACTTGTGTTTAGCAAGTACTTTAAGGAATTTGCCTCATTGAATTTCAATGTTGCTATTCTTTGAGATCAGCAGAGAAGAACAAATGGCCCTTGATTTTCCTCTTGGAGAGGCCAGGGTACTTTGCTCATCCCTTGTCTTATGCATCATTTCCAGCACCCTATACACCCTTCTCTCTTCTTAAGACTCAAAACAATCACAATTCCTTTAAATAATCTGAATATAACAAAGAGGTTTTGCTCACTCATGGGTGGAAATAGATTGATATGTGCATAGTGTGCTCTAGAACCCATGCTAGTTAATAGATTCAAAGATAGTCCTTGTTTAAAACAACCAAGATCTGCTAGGCCCTAAGTAGACATCCATTTAAGGATATCAGAGAAGCATAGAATGGACCTTAAAGAATGGAAGAGATCTTAAAGATAACAACAACCAACAACAACAAAAATGATTGTGTTCAAAGACAAAATCTAATCCACATTTTCTTTAAAAATAAAATTGATATTGGAGAGAATAAATGGCAGTTTACAAGGGGAAAAGTATTGCACAGACCATAGAGAGCTGAACCCAGTCCAGAGCTTCTAGATTTAAATGCTGTCTCTGAAACCAGACTGGCTGTGCAGAAAAGATTCAGAGGAAAATTGGAGTGATGGCAAAGGAAGGCAAGACACTGAAATTTTTATCGTGTCATAGCTTTAATTCAAATATGGCCAAAAAACCCCAAAGGAAGTCTGAATGCTGAGATTTTGCTAAAATGTTATTTTTCAGTCCTTTACATTTCTGGACATCCCAATCCCTGTAACAGAGCACTTCCTTTTGCCAGACACTAGGGATAGGTAGGTGGTGCAGTGAATAGTGTTGGACCTGGAGTTAGGGAGACTCTTCTTCCTGAATTCAAAGTCAGCCTTGGACACTTACTAGCTGTGTAAACCTGAGCTTAATTTAACTGTCTCAGTTTTCTCAACTGTAAAATGAACTGAAGAAGGAAATGGCAAACTACTCCAGTATTTTTTTCAAGAAAACTCCCAAATGGGATCGTAAACAGTCTGGTCTGGAGGATGAGGAGTTTTAATCTGAATCTTTTAGGGATAATATTCATTGGTCGAGAACAGTCTATAATCTGGATCTTCAGATTTTGTTTTTAAATGGCAGAAATTTGTCATCCCAGAAATATTCTGTCCAGCCAGCCAGACCATAGTCAACAAGAGACACCTCAGTGACTGAATATCTAAAGGCTAAACAATAGGAAACAGGCACATCAACATATAACTATAGTAAACGAAGGGGTTGCTGCTGTTACTGAACTTTCCTTAGTAAATACCTTCTTCCCTCTTCAGGCTACTTCTGTGGAGCTAATTTTTATTTACCCTTTGTAGGACCAGGACCAACTTTGTAAAAATTTTTCCCATCCTCCCTTAGTGTTATTGCCCATCCTTGGATTTGAATTTGACTTCAAAACATAAATGTGTATCCATATGCAACTTGCAAATTCACTTAAATGCCAACATCAATACATATCTAGATACTAGGAAGAGTGGGATTTTTTTTTTGGTATGGAAAATATCTGGTTCTAGGGATGCTGAAAAGAAGGGAGGGGAGGGTTCCATTTGTCCTGCTCTCTTGCTGTTGTCTACTCTACCTACCCCTGATCTCAACTTGCTTTCTATTCCACTTGTTTTCTCTTTCCTTTGCTCATTTACTCTATCAGACCTATGTAATTTGAATGGATTTATTTCCGATTTTTTCATTTTATTTCCACCAAAACTTTTTAAAAAAAAAAATCAAATCACAACCCTGTGATTGCATAGCCTGTTTTTTGCCTTTCTTTCAATCCCCAACACTTGAGTTAGTTTCTGAGACAGGGTAAGCATTTAATAAATTCTCATTTGTTTATTGCTGCTGGCACTTCTGCTAAGCCTGAACTGGCAAAGATTCCAACTTTTAGTTCATTAAAAAAAAGGTGCAAATCATCACTGAAGTTTTGTTGACTTCTGGCCCAGTTTTCCCCTCCATTCAAGAGCAGGATTGGATTCTGCATGAGACTTCTTGACAACTTCAAGTTTAAGAAACAACTCTGAAGAAGCAGTACATAGGATTGCTTCCTGAAACTCGGGGCAGGATGCCCACTTCCAATAAATATTTATTCTTTGAGAGAGCAATTGAATGTAGTTTACTTTCTATAAAGAAGCCTGCTTGCCTACCTGTACCAGCCCACCTGTCAATAATGACTAAGGTTCCTTCTCCCATTCATCTCCAATAATTTTCCTTCTTCCCTTTACCCAATGAGGAATCTCTCTATATGACCTGGGAAAATGAGATTATTATGTTGAATTCTTCTCCTGAGGGAACTTTGGCTCAATTCAGAAAGGAAGGGGGACTTAGAAGAAAGAGCCTTATCTGGGATAAAAGTCAGAAGAAACTTTCATGCTAGGCATGATCATTGAACAAATTACTGACATTTCCAGAACTTCAGTTTCATCATCTGTAAAATAAGGGTGATGGTGTTTATGTCAGCTAACAAAGTTGTTCAAATTAACATGCAAATCAACATTTAAACACAATCCATTTTTAATATAACAGTCCACTTAAGTATTTATTTATCCACCTTAATAACTGGATAATGAAGGCATTGCCTGAGCATTACTCATAGTATCACATTTAGGGAGAGGTGGTCTCTGAGATCTGAACTTGTGATTCTACTGGTGTAAGGAAGTCCTAATATTGAAACTCCCTTTACCATTGTAGCTCTACAACTGTTCTGTAACTTAAAGACTCAGAAAAGAAATGTTTTATCAAAAGCTAGTATGTCACAGAGGAGAGACTGGAACCTAGATCTCTTCCCCCTTTTTTTCTGTCTCTGTCTCTATCTCTGCTTCTGTCTCTCTCCCTCACTCTCTCTTCCTCCTCTTCCTCCCCTCATTTCCTTCTTTTTTCTTCTCCTTCTCCTCTTCCTCTCCCTCCTCTTCCTCCTTCTCTCTTTCTGTTACTCTCTCTGTTTCTGTCTCAGTTTATCTCTGTGCCTCTGCTTCTTTCTCTCTTCCTCACTCTCACTCTCCTCCTCCTCTTTTCTTCTTCTTCTTCTTCTTCTTCTTCTTCTTCTTCTTCCTCTCTCTCTCTCTCCCCCCTCTCCTTCTCCCTGTTTCTCTTTCTCTCTGTTTCTGTTTCTCTTTGTCTCTCCTCCATTTCTCAAATACTTCCCCATGTAATATTCTTCCAAGTTTCAAGGAAATGTGAAGGAACCTAGTAAAACCTCCCACCCTTCCCATGCTCCAGCTATTTTTCCTTTATTGCAGTTTTTCCTACAATTGTCTAATTGAACCTAAAAATCTTGTTTCCCCCTCTTTCTCTTTCAGCACAGATGCCTCATTTCACATCCACAGATCAGATCTCATTATAAATCCAAGAAACACTGATTGCCCTCTTTAGAGCCTGGTCCCTGTTATATGACCAACTACTATTGTTTTCCCCTGAGGATTGAAGCGTGTTGTGTGAACTGTAAGAAGTTTATCTGAGGGGCAGCTAGGTGGTGCAGTAGATAGAGCACTGGCCCTGGAGTCAGGAGTATCTGAGTTCAATTCCGGCCTCAGACACTTAAAAATTACCTAGCTGTGTGGCCTTGGGCAAGCCACTTAACCCCACTGCCTTGCAAAAAAAAAATCTAAAAAAAAAAGAAGTTTATCTGAGTGAATGCAGACTATTATAATAATCATATAAATGAATTCAATGCAGGGATTATTAACCTAAGGTCCATAAACTTGTTTTAAAATATTTTTTATAACTTCACTTCAATGTGATTGGTTTCCTTTATAATCCTATGTAGTATATCATGCATTTAAAACATGATTCTAAGAAGTTCACAGACTTCACCTGACCTTTAAACAGATTCATGACACACAAAAAGGCTAAACCCCATGCTAGTGTTGGCAATTTAGAAAGGAATTGACCTTATTGGCCAATTGAGACTAAATTGATCTCTTCTCGGACTTGAGAAATCTCCCTGTGATATGTTAACCCTAGGCTAACACTGCAAAGTTGGGAATAGAGAGAGAAGTTGCTGGGACTATTATCAACATATCTTATAGCAAAATTCACAACAGTCATTGCAATTCACTGTGAATTTTGTATTAGTGTTAACAGTTTTATATACATTTATTGATATAAATGCTAATGGAATTAATAATATTTCATAATGGTTTGCTCTATGGTATTAAGATATTTGCAAGAGAAGATGATGATTTTATTATGCTATAGAGTTTTCAGAAGGAAGAGATTTTGTTGATATAGTAAGGATGCTCTTTATAGGAGAGTAGGTGCTGTAGAAAGACAAACTGCAGTGGATGACCTTTGATGCCGCAAAGTCTAAGGACAAACCTCAGTAGATGTTGCTATAGAACACCCCCTGCTGGTCGGAGAGTAAAAAAGAATTTCGTTTCCATTCTCTTAGTTCTGATGTTCTTTACTGATCTTTCATTCTTTTTGGATTGGAGGAGCAGAGGTGAGCTAAGGCAAGGGAAGGAAGGAATTAAGTGATTAGGACTAGTTTCATTCCAAAGGTATATGAGGTTTAAAGTCAAAGAAAGGGAGAGATCATCCCTGATGCCTAGGAAGGTCGTTATAGAGGTCATTGAGTCTTACTAGATAATTTTTACAAATGAGGTACCTAATGTTAAAAGATATTTAGTGATTTATACTGGGTCATAAAGGTAATAAGTGGTAGAATAATGAGCTACACCTAAGTCCTCAGACTCTACTATGTTACATATTCTCTAGTAACCAATCAAGGTGATACAAATTGGGTTGTGAAACAGGCAGGTGCTCATAATGATGATAAATGTGAATTATGGAAATTGCATAAGTCAGACACATAAAAGAGAATGAATGATTTTGGGAAAGACCCTAGCTACTCATATCATAATTGGCAAGTGTACAAAATCTGTTTTGCAAACTGAAATTCAAGTGCTACATGAATAAATGAATGGATAAGCATACTTAATAGGTGCAAAATACCGGGCTAAATCCTAGGTAGGAGTGTAGGGATACAAATTAAAAAAAAAGATAGTATCTGCTCTCAAAAAGTTCACTTTCTAGTTTGGAAGACAACATAATATAGAAAGTTTCTGCTATAAGTCATAAGGAAAAGTCCCATAGTCCTTAGAATGACTTTCCTATCTAAGTTTCATTTTTGTTATATCAATAAAATGAGAAGTTGAATTAGATAATGTCTAAGGTCTCTTCCATGATCCTTCTTGAATATCTGATAAGCAAGTTATTCTCAAAAGCAAGAACTAATAAGACAATTCTTCCCCTCCTCATATTCTTCAATAATCACCATAGGCATTGCATTAAGGGGGAAAAGGTAGTTCCTTATTTAAAGGAACTATCTCTAATCTGGGTATCTCCCAATATCTTGATACTGTAAATGACCCTCTGGGTCATTTTCTCCACTCTATTTGTTTTATAGATAAGAAAACTGAGACCCAGAGAAGTTGTGACTTCCCCAAGGCAAATGACATAGATCATAACATGAGGAAGTCTAACTATTTCTACAACAAGTTCTTTTTTCCTTCTGCCTAGAGAAGTACAATTTTCTACTAGAAAAAAGAGGAGATACTAATCCCAACATATTTCTACATTGAAACCTTGTTTCAACTAAGCTTATATCTTACCCAGTAGTTTATTCAGAGAAGTCTCTGCAAAAAAATCCAAACAACAAAACAAAACAAAATAAAAGCAAAACATTAAGAAACTGAGTTAGTATTATTTCTCTGTCCTTCAGACACATCAGAAAGAAGTATAGCAAAGAGGAAGCTAGATCAGGAGACCAGAATCCGGGAGAATTTTTGGTTCTCAGTCTTTACTAGACCATATGAGGGAGGGGTCTTGTTTCATATCAATCTTTTGTATAGTCCTTCACCCATAAAATATCCTTAATAAACGTTTACCGCATTGTGAACTCAATGCTAGAGATGATTTTGGCTTCAGATGATCTGTTTGTACTTACCAGTTTTACATACATACATACATACATGCATACATATATGTGTGTATGTGTTAAAAAACAATAATGTTATTTTTAAAGAGCAGGTCAAACTAATCACTCTCCCAAGGACCTACCGGGATGCCTCATCCTGGCATGTTCAGGTCCTACTGTCTGAATAAATAAGACTTTGAGCCCAAGCACACAGTGTTTGTTGACCAATAAAATACTTAGCCAAATTTGGAGAAGCTCACCGCTATTGTAATTCAAGAAGAATTTTAGTGAACGAGTCATAATCTGTGTGGGTGTCAAACAAGCAACCAGAAATCTTTCAAAAAAAAAAACCCTTGGGGGCAGCTAGGTGGCGCAGTGGCTAGAGCACCGGCCCTGGAGTCAGGAGTACCTGAGTTCAAATCTGACCTCAGATACTTAATAATTACCTACTTGTGCGGCCTTAGGCAAGCCACTTAACCCCATTGCCTTGAAAAAAAAAACACCCTTAAGCATCAGTTTTAGACCTCCATCCCACCATTCCTCCATCCTCCCTTCCCTCCTTTCTTTCCCCCTTATTTCTTGCTTTCTCGTTTGCTTTCTACAAAGGTTCAGATGGAAAAATCTACGGGATGTTAATACTTGTAATGTTTCTCATTATTTCCTTTTCGATATTAATGGTTCCGAGGAAACCTCCTTATCCTCCTTCCCACAGGAGGTTGCCTGCCTGTGCCTCTGGCAGGGCTGGGCCCTGATTTGTGGGCCTCAGGGTCCCTGCAGGGCAGAGTCCCGCCTTTCCTGGAGGGGCTGCGTCAGAACGTTTAGTGAGTAAATCCAGAAGCTCAAATACAGACACCGACCCACGGAAAATCTGCCTCCCAAGTTTAATTGCCGGATTCGATTTCTTGCGGAATCGCTTTTGATGTCGGGCAAATCTCTTTAGAGGGTATTTGTTGGAACTTCAACCCCAAAGGCAGAGATGAGGGATGGGGGGGGGGGAAGAAAAAAAAAGAGAGATGGGGGTGGGGTGAGGCTAGAGAAAAGGGGTTGTGTATGTGGTGAGGGGAACTTCAGGAAAGGAAATAGGTAGGAGTCTAGGGATCAAACTAGCTTCTCTTTAGTTTGAGCCTGTCCCTCAAGGATACTTTCATTCCTCCTCTGGACCGGCAATATACACCCTTCCTGTACCCCAACTTTTCTCCCGACCAGCTCAGTACAATGAAGAATTGTACACCTCACCTCCTTACACTTGTGCAAATGATGCAGGGGAGCTGGACTTGCGGAGAAGCCACTTGGACTTCGGTTTGGGACATTGACACGTCATCCTGTATCCGCGCTCACCTTGAATTACAGGTCAGAGTAAAGGAAACCAGTTTCGGATCTTAGATTATAACTAAGATGGATCAAAAGAAGCCCAAATTGTTGTCCCAACTTTGTTCCGAGGAAAGCTCAAAGCGTTCTAAACCACGCAAAGAGACACACACACACACACACACACACAATTCCGATCTTTAGACTCAGAGCAAACATTCATTTCTTTTTGTTTGTTTGTTTGTTTGTAGGTTTTTGCAAGGCAAATGGGGTTAAGTGGCTTTCCCAAGGCCCCACAGCTAGGTCATTATTAAGTGTCTGAGGTCGGATTTGAACTCTGGTACTCCTGACTCCAGGGCCGGTGCTCTATCCACTGTGCCACCTAGCCGCCCCCAAACATTCATTTCAATGGGTACAATGAAGCTAACTAGCAACATTTCTAGGCAGCTGCTCCGAGTATAATACAACTCCTGACAGTTCTACTAAGTTTCGGGATGGGGGGCGGGGGGAGAGCTTTCCTGGGGCCAGTTGTGGCTAAGCCCTTCTGCTTCCACCACATCTGAGCGCCTTGAGAAAAGAGAGAGGGAGGCGAGGGCAACTGTCTCTCCAAGCAAGTAAAAGGAAAAGTGAGTGTGTTGGGGCAGGTAGCGTCAACTCCTCTCCCCCACCATCAACGCTTGAGAATTGTTAAAAACTAGCCAGACCTAGCGGAGCAGAATGTTGGTTCTCTGAGGGCAGATGCTGTTATTTTTTTAATCTGCCTAACGTGACTCACAATGGCAATTTAATAAAAGTTTGAATGAATAAAGGGATGGAAAAATCGTAATCTTAAGAGTTTCGCTTGTTCCATAACTAGAGAATTAAAATACAGCTCAAAGTAAAAGAGGAAAAAAGCCTGCTTTTGACTAAGACTGAAAATTCGCCTGGACACGAATAAAAACTTTTTTCTGTACCCAAACCCAGGGTTTAGCAGACCAGAGCCCAATGTAGCATCTCAGTAGAACTTTCGCTTTTAGCATGATTGATGCTATCAGCGCCTTTGAGGGCTATCATCGCAATTAAGGGCTACATAATTAATAAAGATTACACCCATTATATTTAAACTTCACCCTTAATTAATTTGGCGGGTGGGTGAGGGGATTTACGAGATCTCCATGACTCATTTGCATTGCTGCATTGATGTCACTGGAGCCATAGCCAGGCGTCAGGACTCCAGATTAATTGGCTTAAATTGAGTCCTGGGCAAATGTCTCCTTCGATTCTCTTCTTTTAGCCTGTATTCCTTCGTAGGGGAAACTGGAAGAGTGCCTCCCATGGCTGACTTTTCACTGGTTTCTTGCAGCAAAATAAAAACCTCCCTTGCTAAGTTCTGCCTTCCTCTGATGCCCAGTAAGCTGGTCCTCGAATCTTGCTCTGGGAAAAAAAGGGGGGGGGGGAATCTCTTCTCTTGTACCAAAGAGTTTCAAATCCTTTAGGGTCTCTGCTAGCGTGAATAGGCAGATAGGCTTCCCTGGCAGTGACCCCACCACCAGACCTGGGGAGCAAATGAACCCTAAGGAAGGACTACCCAGCATTTTTTTATGTCCCTTCTTGTACCCGGAGACTACCCCCATTCTCTATAGAGCTATGAGGCCTGTTTCTAGCTTAGTTCTGCTTTGTCAGAGGAAGACCAATTTAGAAACAAACATTTAGAGTGGGAGGGGGAATCTGCAGAAACTCTCCCACCGGTTTTACCGTTGGCTTGGGCTAAGTTAAGGGGAAGGGAAAAGAGATGACCTTAGATGGGTTCTTTAATTAAGATTAAAGATGAAAGAGACACTGCCGATGTCTCAGGTTTGTTGAGTAAAAGATCTATTTCTGAAGCTCCTTGGTCTAGTAATTCGATGGAGAGGGAGAGGAATTCCAAAGCTGCCGGCATGTTCTTCCTCGACTATTCAAAATTCCATGGGTGCTGAGGAGAGGGTATTAGCCCCTGACCTTGCCAGTGTCTGATCAAGCTCCCTGCTCTCTTAGCAACAAGAAAGACAAGAATATGGGAACAGGGAGGAAACACTCTAATCTTGCCTCTCTCCAAGAAGAGCTGCCTCAGTACCCGCATCTCCCGGGGTGCCCAGAGGATCAGCTCCCGAACCCCCTTCTCTCCCTCCCTCCAGTCTCCCCTTCCTCCTTTCCATCCTCCTCTGTTGAAGAGAGGAACACTTAAAGCTACCATCCTAGAGGCGACACCAAGTCTTCCCTTGTTTCTCAAAGTCTCCTGAAATTCACTTTTGTCCGGCGTCACACACATGTTCCTTGCTAGCTGAAACAGCAATGAAATCCGATAATGAAATCAGCTCACCGAAGGGATCACAAGTTCAAAATCCCTCACGACTTATTATTCCTTGCTCTTTGAAACACACACACACACACACACACACACACACACACACACACACACACACACACAGACACACACACGGGAGTGGGGGAGAAGGCTGAGGCAAAACCATCCAGATCCAAATTCTTTGGAAGGGAAAGCAAGCCCCAGTGTGACCCAGGTCATTCCTCCCCTGCTTTTCAGAGAAGCCCCATGGATGACCACTGGAATATCAGGCTCCATTCAGGCCCATGAGCCACACCATGGTGGCCAGACTCTAAGCGTTTACTACGATAACAGAAATTAATAAGAGGGCAAACATGGGGTTGCACGTGGGCAACGTCTGCCATTTCGTTTGCACTACTGAAGCACACCTCCTTTCCTCCTGCTCCACATGCAAAGGCTACACAGCAAAGCTGAGAAGATTTTCTTTCTTCTTTTTAAAACGAAAAAGGAGAAAAAGGAAGAAAGTAGGAAGACAGAAAAGAGGGAGGAAAGGAGGTAGAAAGAAAAGAAAGGAGAGGAAAGGGAAGAGAAGGAAAAGAAAGGAAGAGTCACCCCCTCCCACCAAAAGAGATGGGGAATAATGGGGAGGGGGAGGGTGATAAAAATGTCCTGTCATCACCTCTCCTTCCCTCTTTCCATCCACCTGCCACGCACAACGCAGGGAAAGGTACTTTGCTCCGCTACCCCCTAAGTGATATCCAGTTTAAATACACGGCTTTACATACCTTTTCCCCTCTTCCTTTTCTAGGTCTGAAGAAGGCAAGTAATTGAAAAACAGCACGAGAGCGAGAAGACGTGTGGACTTGTGGATGGGGCATGAAAGCGATGGGAGAGACTTCAAAGGTTTCAGTAACGACTTTTCAACCTTTATTTATGTGCCTATTAATACAATATCCATCATGTAGATATATATCTTTATCCTTTAAACTGATATGCTGGGAATCAATTAGCTATGCAGATTACATTTCATAAGTTTCCAAATGTTAATCTTCCGGACTCCAGGATAACATATATGTAGAAAATACTCACATAGATTACGCACACATATATATCCAAATGGTATTATATTTCGTTTGGGAAAAGAAACTTTTAAGACAATTAATCTCGGGGCTACTTGTCTTAACCGCTTCCTAAATTGTGGCCAAGGAGCTCTCTGGAGATTGATCTCTAAATTTTAGGGGTTCACTTCCACCGCAGACAAGACAAAACAGTAATTACTGTTGGGCAACTGAGGAAACTAATTTCAGAAATTTGTTTCTGGAGTATCCATAGTTGGAAAAAGCACTTCCCCCCCCTGAAAGTGCCAACTTCAAGAAAGTTTTGTCCTTCTTTTGGACTTGGCCTGAGATGATCAACTTTTAAAAAAGGTTTATTTTCTTCTCAATAAAAGTAGTTTTTCATCACAGCCTCTTGGATGAATTTATACTTTTCTTTTTTTTTAATACGTAACCCCATACTTTGGTAGGCAAATTCAGATTTTTTAAGATTATTCTAGAGGAAACCTTGTTTTTAATGTTGAGATATTTTGTGGTGATTTAAAAAAAAAGACAGAAAGAGATAAACTGAACTTATTGCTGTATTCAGAGAGGTACAGACCTATTCCTGGTTTAGCTGAGTTTTTCTTTTGAAAGGACGATAGGGTTTGGAGAAAATTTATCCAAAACCTTTGATTGGATCTTTCCTTTTGGTCACAGATTTGCCACGGAAATAGCCTGCTGCTGAATGGGGGATGCTCAGGGGGTGGCTCAAGGGGAGCGCAATTTCAGAACGGCTGTTTCTGCTAGTAATCATTCCCTCCTGCCCCACAGCAACCAGTTCTCCCTTGAAGACTTTTATTTTTTGCTGCAAAGGGACTGCAGCACAACCTTTTTTGCTTCTGCTTATCTCAACCACTTGTTGCTTCTACACTCCCAGGCGCTGATTTTATTTTTTAAATTATAGTTACGACTTCACCGATACCCTCTTGGAGAAGAAAATCCAGACTGAGTGCATTTCCTGCGATTATTCCGGAGCCCAGGCTAGTGAGCCACCACCTCCTAACCTCAGTCCAACTTCATAGCTCCTAATCCTAGAAATGTTACCCTGACTTTGCGGTTGCCACCGAGGGGGAGGAATGCGATGGAGAAGATCATGCGGCCAGAGAACGAAGTTCCCAAACGCTAAAGACCCTACAACCTTTGCAAGAGTTTCCCTAAAGGTGTCAGCCGGAACAATGCCGGGTTTGTTTAACTGAACCTGATTCGTTGTTCTACAATCATACCCTCAAAGCACTCACTATCTTTGACTCTAAATGGGTTCACTTTGCCAATAAGCATAAACACCCCCCCCACTTGCCCTCTACCTCCCCCCTGCCCCCCACCCGCCAGCCCCTCCACACGCATCCTAGAACAACTTTCCGATCAAGATTTAGCTCCTTGAATTGTCAAACACGAGTCAGCGAGGTCAAAGAAGGGAGCGATTCTTTCTCTTTCAACAGGTTGTAAATTTCCGAATCTGTTTTTAGTTACCTGAAAATACCTATGGAGCCCCAGGACCTATTGTCACAGAACAGTAAGAAGAGCACCGGTTCCTCCCAGGAACCCAACCTTCATTCTTACCCCTGTCATCCCCTCCTGCCCCCGAAGAGGAAGAAAAAACACCCTTTGCCAGTTCGGTTCCGTAGAGGAAAGCAAAAGCAGGGCAATTGTGTAGATACTCTGTTCTCAGGATAGAGACTCCTTCACACATTCCCCCCCCACCCCCTTTTCCAGTGCCCAAAAGCTTTCTCCTACTGCTCGCAAACGCTAAGCAAGAGCACCCCTGCTGTTTCTACCCACGATTCCCCTGCATCCTCCCAGAACTTGAAGAATCTTAGTTTTTTGCTTTTAAACTTCCAAATTTCTGCGGGGTCTCAAACGGGTGTCTTTATAGATTTGGTGAGAATGCACTTTCAGTATTAAATAGAACGAAGTTGTTAAGTTTCTCATATTCTCCTAAATGAAGTTTGGGGAGCGGTTTTTTCTTTGTTTTGAACTGAATATTTAACACGCACTCTGCTAATAGCTGCAGGTCAGAAAATATGGTGAGATTTTAAGGAGTCTCCCCCCCTTTCATTTCCCATTTCTCACTCTTCTAATCCTTGTCCTTTCCTTCCTTCCTTCCTTCCTTCCTTCCTTCCTTCCTTCCTTCCTTCCTTCCTTCCTTCCTTCCTTCCTTCCTTCCTCCCTCTCTCCCCTCCCTTTCTTTGAAAAATTTCTTATTTAGTAGAGATCTTTTTTTTTTTACAGATCATCTAGCTGAATCACAAATTTTAATTTTGGAAACATATCCAGGATGTGATTTTCACCCTGCTCAGCAACGTTTTTCCTCCTATCATTGTCTACATCTTCATCATCATTACCATCCATTCCTTATTTGGAGAAACTCAAATACATCATAGTCGACTTTCTCATAGAGGGAGAAAATGTTGACATTTCTATTTCCAAATACCCATGCCTACTGCTAATAGCTTATAGATTCACTGCTCCTGTGATTAGGTTTAATATAGAGCATTTACTAATCCAATTAAAAGCACACCTGGCCTGGAAAAGCTTTGTAATTATCGGGGGTGTTTTATCTGCTCCCCTAGAAACCGTGAAATCCCTTCTACAGAACTAAAGGACTCTAATATAGGAGTCTTGGCTTATGTGTTGAATCACTCTTTTGGAATTTTAACAGGTTTTCTGTCCTGGGATGGTGTACAGGTATCCTTCCTGTTCTCTCTTCTAGATAAATGTCCCTTTAGTACTGGGAAAAGCGGAGAAGTGTTTACACCAAGGGACAAAGACTCGATCCTTTAGGGGACCAATCCCATAACCTAGTTGAAACAAAGAATTAAAGAAGAAAGAGATGATTGGAAAAATAAATCTTCAGCAAGCAGAAGGAGAGCTCTACATAGGAAAGAGGGAATAAGAAATGTCCTTTGTTCCTGAGGTGTGTGACATTCTTTCTCTTCCATGCCAGAAACTGACAGACATAGCAGCTACTAGGGAGGTGAGAGTGAGATTTGATCATCTTGAGACAAGGTTTCTTGTTTTGTTTTTGATTTTTTAAAATAAGGATAAGAGTTTAAGCTGTTTTTTTTTTTGGGGGGGATGAAAACCTCCTCAGTGTAATTAATAGAGAAATTCCAGCCTACCACACACCAAGAGCCAGAACAAAGCGATCTGTAGGTATACACATTAAATGAAATAGGTCATTGAGGCAATTAGCCTCTTAATTTGGGACCAAAACCACTTTCGCCTGGCAAAGTCCTAGAGGTGTTTATCAGGTGGTAGATGCCTGAGCTTAATAAGTGCTTGATAAGTGATTGTGAATATACTCAATTTCCCAGATGTTTCTTGCCATTCTCCAATTCACTTTTCCTGAGACAGCCTACTTACAAAATGCATTTTAGAAAACAACAACAAATTTCCCTTATTCCTTAACTAGAAAATCTGAAAGTCTAGGAAAACACTAATGGGACATTAAACACACACACACACACACACACACACACACACACACACACACCCCCACTACCACCTCCATGATTCAACTCCAAACGCATTTTAAGACACACAGGCTTCGGGCATTGTTGCCTACGCGAAGTTCCAGTTCTCAATCCAAGAGCCCTCAGGAGGAGCAATCGTTTTCCAATTAGTAACCTGTATTCCAGCCAGATTCTGGTTTTCGTCAGAATGGAGAATCTTGGGCTGAAACAACAAGCTTAGTGGGGACTGAGGGCAAGACTACAGGCATGAGGTGTCCACCTCGATTGCTGGCTGCTTGGGAGGGCAGGGGAGAGTGGCAGTTACAGATCGCCCCTCCTTAGAGTTATACAGAAGAAAAAAGAACGAAGGCCTAAAGTGGGAAGAAAGAGGTTAGATAGTGTTCTTGGGGGGAATGTCTAAGGGAAAGAAAATTGAAGGTGGCTGCGGAGACTGAGTGCAAATTGGATATAATTTAAGCTTTGCTGACTTGTTGATTCTTTCATCGGGGATAAGAGCCTTTGCCCATGATTTGAAAAGCAGATCGACGAACTTTAGCCGCTCTGGCTACAGAAAGCCAGCTGTCTGAGATCTCTGGGAGAACTCTAGGTCAGATGACTTCTGGACCAGTAGCCGGATTGCCTGCGCCAGCCTCTAACTTGGGCGCCCCTTCTCTGGCGATCTGAAAGCCAGGGACTCTGGAAGGCCAGTGGAACTTTCGACTCCCTTTAGGATGGGCTTGGCCACCCTATTTAATATGGCCACAATATTTAGAACACGAAATCTTTGGACCCTCTAGAAAACACGCGCACACACTACCACACAGACAACCGCAGGGACTCCAAACCATCAGGGGAAAGTAAAATTGCTCAGTCCCTGATCCAACTTCCAACATTTCATCTCTGCCTTTTGCGCTCTGGGCCAGGAGAGCAAGAAGTGGGAGGAAGCTAGACACCTTAGACTTCAGTGACTTCTGTACTTTTAATTTTAGCCTGCGAGAAATGGATCAAATTCAAAACCAGCCTTCTCGAAATCCCAGTGAGAAGAAAGACCTCCTGAACCTACCAAGCTGCCTTCTCCTGGGGACACAAAGTCCCACCTCCCCCCACCCCAACTCTCAAAGCCGTTTTCTTCTGTTGAGTATTTTTCTAGAATAACAAGTCTAAAGAGTAACTAAAGAACGACACCGTGGTTCCCTTTTTTAATGAACAGTTTTGAAATCTTTTCTTAAATTGAGATTGTGATGCGTTTTAAACCATTAGCACATGTATATAATTTAAAAGGCACCCCCAAACATTCAAATGATTAACTTCAGTAAACTCTAGCATCTCTCCTTCCTAAACTAACTGGCTAGATCTAAGCTTTGCCATCGTATCCACTGTCGTTCTACAAACCAGAAAAAAAAGGGGGAGATGGTGGAAGTTTTCCCTTGTTTAGCAACTTTTACATAGTGCTTTTTTCCTTGGAAAATGGTCTTCTCTGAGTATGTTTGATTTCTGGGGTCCCAGGAGATCCTTCGTTTTCAATATGATTCCAAAATGGAAATGAAGAAAACTTTATCTCTTTCCCCCCTCTTTTTCGAGCCCCCCCCCTCCCGTCTTAGGTTCTCAATGGTGTCATTAGCTAGGGGTAGGCCTTTGAACATCTCCAGAGAATGATCACTCAAAATTATAGCTATGCCTCTTCTGATCCGAGTGTAAGCTGAGTCTTTTTATGATGCTGTCCATTTCTTGGCATTTTTTTTAAAGGGCCAAGTCTCTCCTCCTAAGCAGATCCCCAGATCCTTGGTTGATTTTTATCTCGCCTTATGGTTTTGCCTTAATTAGGGGGTGGGGAACTAGAACTAACGTTTAAAAAAACTGTCAAAGGAGGTGGAGGGGGGAGAGAAGGGGTGGGGGAATGGAGCAAAGGAGGTGAAGGGGGGAGAATGGGGGTGGGGAGGATGGAGCAAAAGGGAAAAAAATTCAAAAATCGTAAAAGGAAAGGGAGAAGTTTAAGCCCAGAACTCATTGTTTCCTTTATTTCAAAGGGGAAAACCTGAACGATTCTCATCCTTTTGATTGATTAAGGCCTTGAATAACTTGAGGCTCGGGAGTGACAGTTTCTGAATAGACTTTTGCAAATAAAGCGCACAGTGGAGCGCGGGGTTGGCACTTCAGAGTGTAAAGGAGGCGAGTTTGCTGGCACTTACCAAGTTATAAATAAAAGGACATGCACAATAGTACCTTCTTTAAGGACAGACAGTCTTTACAACACTCCTGGCGTCATATCCTGCTGTGGTCACTTCAGCTCCTAGCCAAGACTTAACTCCTTTTCTTTTTCCCCTGCGGTTTAGTTTGAATACTACAATAAATTCCTGAGAACAAATGCTCTTGAGCAAAACTTTAACATATAAGATGCATCTCTCCAATAGAATTCTATATCTATACATCTAGGTTGAGAATCTGTCCTTCCCTCCAGATTTTAGCTTAAAGAGAGAGAAGAGACTGTTTTATCTCCATCTCCTCCTCCTCCTCCTCCTCCTCCTCCTCCTCCTCCTTCTCCTCCTAGCTCTCCCCCCCCCTTTACCCCCCGGTCCTCGGACTTCATCACTGCCCTCAGCCTCCTCCCTCCCACCCCCAGTCGGAGGAAACAAAAGAACTTTATCAGCACACAGACTGAACTTTTCCTTTGGTTTGTCCCACACTCTTTGACCAGGGAATCATACAAACAGCTGCACGTTACAACCCCAGGCGAAAGAAAAAAGGTGACTAGAGGGAACTAACTTGAAGAAATTGTGAGGGTCGTGCTTGTCTTCTTATTGAAATCGTTCCTCTCAAGTGGCACCGTGCCAAAAGGAGAGAGAGAGAGAGAGAGAGAGAGAGAGAGAGAGAGAGAGAGAGAGAGAGAAGCGAGAAGGAAAGAGAATAGAGAGAGAAAAGAGTGAGAGCAGAGTAAGAGAGAAGGGAGAAAAGAGAAAGAAAAGGGGAGAGAGAGAGAGAGAGAGAGAGAGAGAGAGAGAGAGAGAGAGAGAGAGAGAGAGAGAGATTCTGTCTGAGCAGCTAGCTTTTCCCGGGAGACATTCTCCTTTTCCCGTTCTTTGCATTTTTCTCCTGTCCACTTCTTCCTATGAAAGGACATTTTATCAAGGGAAGAAGCAATGGACTGGGCCACCCTCCTCTACTGAGGCCTCGATTGTAATGATGAGAAGAGAAAGTTGCGGATTTCACCCAATCAGCTCGTGTATCCTCTAGACGGGACAGTCTCCGTGTTGGCCAATCGCAGCTCAGAGCTCCTGATCGAGCTTTGGGTGAAAGAACTAATAAATACTCCAGAGCAGAGTTCCTTTCACTCTGTATCAACAACAGGAAGAAAATCATTCCTGCCACCATCACTTCCCCCTCCCCGTATCCCCTCCCCCGTTTCATATCAAAGTGTGCCAATCCCTACACCGTGGCCGAAGTCGCCTTACACCGGCTTGTGCAACGTCCTCAGACTTGTGCAAAACTTTGTAGTCGTGGGCTTGGTTTTTCTTTTGTCCCCTCACCCATCCTTTCCTTTTTTTCCCTTTTTTTTTCTTTTGCATTTCGATCGGGCAAGATCGAATCCTACTGACAAAACAGGAGGGAGAAGTTTCCCTTTTTGCCTCTCTTCTTTTTCTTTTTTCGGAGGGGGTGGGGCTTGCTTGATTCGGCGGAGTTCTAGATTGCCAGAGCTGCTCCTTCCTCTTTTTTAAGCCTTCACCTGGATACAATTTTAAAGTAAAGCTGTCTCCAAAATGACAACTCTGGCTGGAGCTGTCCCCAGAATGATGCGACCAGCTCCCGGACAAAACTACCCTCGCAGCGGATTCCCCTTAGAAGGTAAGTTTGCCCCCTTCCTGCCTTGGCCCCAACCGAAGACTGGAAGTTACCGAGCTAAGAGAGAATTTGCAAAGCTCTCTGAGGCTCCGTGTGTGTCCGCCGCCGTTCCTAGCTTTCAGTTCTACGTCGTTCTCATTTACTAAACAAAATCCAAATCTTGGAACTAAACAGTTCTCGAAGGAAGGAAGACCAGAATTTGCCTTTCGATTTGCAAATGGAGACTGTTGCTCCTAACTTACATTCCTAGAGTTGTTTAAAGGAACTGCTCTCGTTTCCTATCCATTTTTATTGTCCTTGTCGAGGTTGTTGCTGTTTGGGAAATTCTTTGTTGTAAAACTAAACAAATCCTCCTTGGATCTCGGAGGCAGGTCTGCAGTTCTGAAATGAGTAAGAATGGGGTGTCTGAGAACGGATTTAGGCTAGCTCTCAGCATCTCGTGTCAAAGCAGTAGTCCTAAGGCAATGTTTTTGTTTTCATCATCTCAAACTCATCTGTGGTTCTGCTCATATTAAATTCATCCCAAGTTCCAAATATTTTACATTTGTTTAGGAAATCAGATCTGCCTAATATTTCTGGAAGAGCCACCGGGGATGGACTATAGTAAATATTCTTAAGTTAGTTTCTGTAAGCCTTGATTTGTAAGAAGTGTAATTTTGAGAGAAATCATTTACATCATTCACTAACACAATATGATATACCATAATTTAAAAGAGAGAATATAAAGCAAAGACGGTAGAATGTGATAGGGTATGATGTGATACACAGTACCTTCGGCCCCTAGTCTCTTATACCTTTCTAAGCTACCTCTAATCCGTTGTGAGTTTCTTCAGTTTCAAAACTCCCAAGCTAAGAAATAGAAGTGTAACAGGTGAAAAACTACAGGATGATTTGGTCTTTCTCTGGGCTGTTTTGTACCTCCTGTGGTCCAGTCACTATCCAGATACCGTAAGGACTGTCAGACTGTCCTGTCGCCTGGTAAATGAAATAACTGAAATGGAGTATTTATTTTCATAAAGAAAAGACAAGAGTAAATTGCCTTCGTTTATAAGATGTCCTCTCTAAAATGCTGATGGGGGGGGGGGGGGAAGCCCTGCAAATCTTTTCCGAAACTCTTTCCAAAGTTAATCTTCCTTTCCCCTGTCACTAGAGAAAAAAACCCAGTTTATTTCTTCTTATTATTTTTTGACAAGCAGTTTACACTCTTGCATGCTAATTGAATCTAAGGCCATTTTGAAATGTTTTCCCCCTTCCTTTTCGGAGTTCTAATTATCTAGGAGACAGCATCCGGTCAAAATAGTTCAGTGTTCTGAAGGCAAATATATTGACACTGATATCAACTTTTAGACACCCTAAAAGGCTGGCCCTATAATTCTGTATTTGTTAGCGGTTTTCATGTCTGAGTCTGCTGTTGTTTGTTTGTTTTTTAAACTCATTTTAAGTAACATTTCCACTTTCCCCTCCCTCCTTTCTTTTCCTAAGTGTCCACTCCTTTAGGACAGGGTAGAGTCAACCAGCTCGGTGGCGTTTTTATCAATGGCAGGCCACTACCCAACCACATCCGTCACAAGATAGTGGAGATGGCCCACCATGGCATCCGACCCTGTGTCATTTCTCGGCAGCTGCGAGTGTCCCACGGTTGCGTCTCCAAAATCCTCTGCAGGTATCAGGAGACTGGCTCCATTCGACCCGGGGCCATCGGGGGCAGTAAACCCAAGGTGAGGATTCTAGCCCAGCTAAAGTTTGCTGCGGTCTTGGCCTGATTCTCTTTGGTTGGGTGTAGCTTGAGGACCTGGGGGAGGCCGGCGAGAAGTTTTTCCTCCGTAGGAACCAACGCACAATCTTCTATATCCAGAGAAGTGCGGGGTGTTTTTTTTGGGGGGGGATGCTGTTGCTCTCATGTACCTACAGGATTAAATCTTGGGAGAACAACATTTATCCTATAGACAAAAAAATAAGTTTGGGACTCAGTGTACGAGTTATTTGAAATTTACTCATGCTCTCCTCCCCTTACTGTACAAGCTATGCAGGCCTACCTGTTGAAGGCCTTTCTCTGATTTCTTATCTCACTACCTCTTCCCTTCTGCCATCTTCTCAACACTCATCCCCCCTCCACCCCCACGCACTTTCTCCAGTCTGCTTTCACTTTATGGTGTCTGGCATTTGAGGTCTATTCTCACAACAAACTCCAACTGTCCAGGGGTGGAGAAGGGCAGAAAGACCAGGTGACTTTGAAACGAACAGATGAAAGGTTGGAGAGCAGTTCCCCGCTATAACTTTCTAACACTCTCCCCGATTTCTTTTAAGGAATCCCCCGCCCCTTCTTTTTTTCTCCACCGAAACTTTTGCACTGTGTTTTTTTTTGGGGGGGGGGTGTAGGATATAAAGAATTTTTATTTATTATTTTTAAAATAAAGTCAAGCTCCAGGGGACCTTTAGGCTAGTTTTAATGTAGACAACCAAGAAGAGAAATAAAACAACTTCAAAGAAAAAATAAGAGAAGAATTTAGAGATATTTGGAGGAAAATGAAGATTCCGCGCATCCTTACTAGCCATTGATTTTTAAAATCAATTAACCGTTTTTTAAATTAGGGAAACTTTCTTAACTACTAGCCACTTGGCTTATTATCCCTCGGATCAGTTAAGGATCCTGAAGTTTGCAGCAGTAATGCTTCCCCAGGCTATCTCTCCAGGGTCCAGTTATTTAGTTTCGGGTTCCCGCAGATTCAGCTGAGCTGCCCTCCGCCCTCCCCATATAGTGGCAATAAAGATGGGTCGTGGGCAGGAATCCCTCGGAGTTATTACTGCTCGTTTACAGCCCGACCCTTTCATTAAGCCTGCTGGACGACGTTCTGAGAGTGTGGTTGACTATTCTTTGCCTCTGTCTCAGCTCCTTTCCTAGGAAAATACTCTCACTGACTTGTCATTTTTGCTGCTAAAAGCGAATGAGAAGATAATGAAGCCCATTTGTGTAGACAGGAGAAGAGCAGTCCTTCGAGCCTATCTGCGGGCCAAGCGTAGCAATTTGTTGACTCGTCTGTTTGCTCTATTAAAGCAGGTGACTACTCCTGATGTTGAAAAGAAAATCGAGGAATATAAAAGGGAGAATCCGGGCATGTTCAGCTGGGAAATTCGAGATAAACTGCTCAAAGATGCGGTCTGTGACCGAAACACCGTTCCCTCAGGTAAATGAGAGCCATTCCCAACTTCCCCAAGCCCAGCTTGTTCCTCCCGGGCCACTGGTTCAAGTAGTAAGCGCCTAATACAGGATAATTGGGCAAGGCGATGGGGAGGGGCCGGCTCCCCGGGCCAGGAAATATTTAGGAAACCTGGATATTAATAACCTTTATCTTGGGGAGGCTAGTTGCTCCTTGTGGGGGGGGGATTACTAAGCAGCCGCGAAATAAGACTGCCTGTAGGCTAGGCACAGGAGGAGAGAGACCCGGGAGGCAAAGTGTTTATTAATATTGATGGTCTGTTTTAAAAAGAAACAAATGTTTTCGTAACCCCATCATAAAGGAAATAGGGGACATGCCACCGGAGACTTTTTAATGTCTAGGAAGGAAGATGGAGAGCAATCGTCCCATAGCTGAGGCGTCTCCACTGGGGGAGGAGGTGAAAGAGGAGCAGAGGGGAGGAGAGAAAGAGAGAGTTTGTTTTTAATTAAATGGGAACTACTTTTCCCCCTTCTTCTCCCTGCGAGAAGAGATATTTCAGAGCATGGATTTGTTTACCAGACTGGAATCTGGAAAAAATAAATGAAGGAGAATGCAGTTTTCTTTTGATTTTACAATAGCAAACTATTCTGAAGTTGAAATCGAAACCCTTCCTGCCCTCCAAAAAAAGTTTACTTTCTGTAGAGAACTTGGTGGTGGTACTCTCTGAAAGCTCCAGACTATGGGCTCCACAGAATTCACTGGTGGGAAGGCTCTTCCTTGGCCTGGCCACTCTGACCGTAGTTCCTGGGGCCGAGGGATTTGCTTCCCCAAAGTCAAAGAACCAGATGTGTGTGGTTTGGCGTCCCCAATTTGACGCTGGGCTGTTTTCGTGTGTCACCATAAACTCTATCTAAATCGGTTGTGGGAACAGGGGAGACAGGTGATGGTGTTTCATCGAGAGGTGGGAATATCCCAAGAGACAAGCCTAAGAGACTTTGAAGGTTGTTTTTTAGATAGCCCGGGGAAGCACTTGGGGGATATTGTCCTTCCACAACCCCTTCAGGGTTCCAACGTAACCATTTCCTACCCCCCCCCCTTGAAGTGAGCTCCATCAGCCGTATCCTGAGAAGTAAGTTTGGAAAAGGAGAGGAGGAAGATGCAGAAATTGAAAGGAAGGAAATGGAAGAGAACGAAAGGAAGACCAAACACAGCATTGACGGGATCTTGAGCGAAAGAGGTAAAGGAACGAGTTTCTTTGCTGTTGAACATTGGCGGCCCTCTGAGGCTGGGAACCTGGGGATTCATGGTTTGGGGTTTGTTTGCCTGTCTGCCTTTAATTTTTTTCTCCCCTTCAAATGCTTCTCAGTGTATTTTAGGCAGCTTTAGTGGGCAGGTCATGGAAACTGTCATCATTTGCTAAAATACAGGTATTGGTAAATTCAAAAGAAAAGAGAAAGGTGCACCGCGACCCCTTTCTCTTCTTCCCTCCCTCGCATCTCCTCTAGCTTTCTGTCCTCCGCACTCTCCCTATCGGATTGCATTTTCCAGAAAATGCTAAGGACACTGAGGTTGAGAATGTGGTATTTGTTATCTGGAGGATCTAAGCCCTGTCTTGACTTCGAAAGTTGAGGGTCCAGAGAGCTCACTGTGGTAGATCCTTCTTGAGGTGCTTTAGGGGACCTGGTTGTCCAGTGGTCAAGATTCATATGAGGCTAGATTTGTTGAAATATTTCTGTATGTTGGAGAAAGACCAAAGAGGGTCCATGACTCATATCTCAATATAGTCTTAGCTCCAAGGCGAGAGAGGGAAAGAGTAAAGGAGGAGAGGAGGAGGAGAGAGAGAGGAGGGCAGAGGAGAAGAGAGGAGGGGAGAAGAGAGGAGAGGAGAGAGAAAGAGAGGGAGAGAGAGAGAGAGAGAATCTCTTCCACATCTTTTGATTTCCATTTCTACTGGAGGGTACATGATATGTAGAAGTAGAATCCAAAAATAAGAAAAAGCCTAATCTTCTTATTAGAAAGGGGAGAGATAGAAGTAGTAGTCTTGGAGAGGATTCACTAATTCACTAGCAGAAAGAAAGGCAAGGGAATGAGGAGAAATCATTTTTTGAAGTGGTTCTAAAGGAGAAAGGAGCAGCTTAAAACCCAAATGAATTTTTGGTACTTCCACCTCATACATTTGAGATTTAAATTATCCTATTTCATTTGATTACTTTTTAATTTTGTTACACATGCAGTATTTTTTGTGAAAGTGTTAAATGTGATATATGTATATATACACATACATATATTATTCCATCTTCCATATCATTTGATTTCTTGCTCCATAGGAGGATCCATGATACTGATTATGATATATAAAGTAGAAACCAAGAGGAGAAAAAGCCTAATCTTATTAGTTGCATTTTTGTAAAAATCAAAGGGGTGTGTGTGTGTGGGAAATTTTCTATACTTGCTTAAATTCTGTAATACTTTAACTTTACCTAAGTGACTTCTAAAATTTTCATTTGTCAAAAAGCACTAATACAAGAAAAAGAAAATCAATCACATTAAAATTAAGAAGGGAGGAGAAGGGTTTTTTACAGTGGGTGGAGTTAGGTGAAGGAGCGAATTTTCTTACTTTTGGTTTAAGATTTGTCAGAACACTCTCCAATAATGAGCCCATCACCGAAGAAATTATACCCCCCCCCCCCACTTCTTCCTTCTGCACAAGACAGTTTACTTACAAGAGTTTGAATGGTGGAAAGGAATGTTTTGGGTTGCTTGGACTTCTCATTTGCCTGCCTGTCACTTGGTTTTCCACAGTTTGCACGTTAGTTTGGGAGGTATAGACAGGGGTCTCCTTCACTAATGAAACTTTGGGGAAAGTCCAAGAGAGTTATTTTCAAAAGTTTGCGTTGTTCCTATGTTTTATTAGAGTCACCAAATGCTCAGTTGGTTTTCTGTGATCCTTCCTAAAGGAGCTGAAGTTTCAACCTCCCATTCAGATCACTCTTTTTAGGGTGATACTTATCACATGGAAACTTAAAGGATCTCTTTCCTTGTCAGGCACCATTTCCTTTCAGCCCAATCTCCATGTGAACTAATGGAATTTTTATTTTAAAAAGCAACCTAATGTACATTTAGCTTGACTACAAATCAGGACCAATATCTGGAATAAATGGGAAGGCTAGATGCTTAGAAATTGCTTTTAAAATAATCAAAGGGTAAATTAAATTTAATTTCAGGCAGAGAGAGGAAGATATATTTTTGCTGTTTGCTTCCCCCCCCCCCCCAAGGTACAAACAGATGAGCAGTCTTAAATATGCTTCATTTCCAACTCCTATATAACCTGTCTCCCAAAGCTTTTACTGGCTACTGAGAAGAGTGACCAGGTTTTATTGCTGCCTTACAGTGGGGGTGGGGGTGGGGGTGGGGAGAGACAGGGAAGGGGGAAGCAAAGCAAACAAAAAGCTAAAGAGCAATAATCTTTAGATTGAGAAGTTTTGAAGTTTTAGTAGTTCTGGTATTGAGAAGACAGAAGAGGAAAGGGGAGAGGGGGAGAGAGGGAATTGAGAGAAGGGAAAGGGGAGTTGAGGGGAGAAGAGAAAGGAGAGAAAAGAGGAGGAGAGGGTAAGAGAGATGAGAGGAAGAAAGGAGAAGGGAGAGGTGAAGAGAACAGGGGGATCATAGAAGAGGGAAGAGAGAGGAAAGGAAAGGTGGAAGAGAGAAGTGGGAGGGAGGGAGGAGGAAAGGAAGAGAGAAGCTTCCCAGTGTCCAGTGCTTGGTCCTTACTTGTTACTGGCAGCCCCCTAGCTCTCTAGAATGCCCTAGAATGGAAGGAGAGGAGACAAAAAGTACCAAATGAGCTGGTCAAACATTTGTACAACTTTTCCAGCTTTTACAAAGAAGGCCTTCTATACACAATCTACACTTGGAGATGAACTTGGAAAACAAAGAGGGTAGAGTCCATTGAAACTCACACTTTAGCTTTGCCCAGACAAAGCTTCAGCTAGCAGCAGCTTGATGTGAACAAAAGAAGGCAACCTTTTTATAATTCAAGGAGAAAAGAAGAGAAAACAGCTCCACAAAAGGCCGAGAATAGACATTATGGGCTTGCAATGAGGGATGAATTATTCAATGAGCCCCAATAGCTGCTGCTCCAAGAAGTTTTATGGACTCTCCACCGTGGAAAAAGTGGCTATTTTCACCTACAAAATGTTTCTAGTCTTTTTACTCGTCTAGCTATGGCCGGCTGCCATTCACGAGAAACTATGGCCATCCTTTAAAATCAGAGTAGTCCTCCAGAGGGATAAAAAAGAAAAGAAAACCCGCCCCATTGTTACACGCAAACACACACCTCAGACTCCAAAGCCTAATTTAATTTGGGGTTGTCAGAGAAGCTGCATCTTTAGTCAACCCCGCCTTTCCCCTCCCTAACCCAAGAGGAAATGACTGTAGATGTCTCAGAAAAGACTGGAATAGCAACAAAGCAGGGTGTAGGTTCAAGAAGACCCTCAACACTTTCTCTAGAGTGTAGGTTCACCCCCCAATACTTCTCTGGGGTGTAGGTTCAGGAAGAACCCCCCAAGTTTCTCTAGAGCGTAGGTTCGAGAAGAAGCCAATACTTTCTCCAGGGTGTAGGTTTAAGAGGAACCCCAATACTGTAAGTTCAAGAAGAACTCCCCCCAACACTTTCTTTTCAATATCTGGACACCAAAGTAGAAGGAGAGGAGAGGGGAGTGCCGCTATTTGGGCCTGGCCCAACCCGAAAACAGTCAAGGTCTATCAGACAGTCTGGATGATCTGACAGTCATGGGAGCGAGGTGCTTTGCTCAAGGTTACCTTCCTGAAGCCAATATCTTCAGGGCCGGTTAGGATTTATTCCCGTTTTCCTTCTCCACTGCTTTTCAGCCTATTTTCTGCTCTAATCCATTATCTATCTGCCCATTTTCAAGCTGGGCTCGGGAACAAGACCAAGCAGAGATTTTTGTTTTCTTTCCGAGCCGCCTCTGGATCTGGGAGAGGGAGGGCTATTTAATGTCAGGTATCCACTTCTTCCCGCGCCCTTCACTTCTTAGACCTCTCTCCCTTGCTCCAATATCAGGAGCACCCCAAAGTGCAGAGTCGCGCCCAACTCGACTTGGGCTGAGCTGAGCTCACCGGCCCCCCAGTGCTTCTCTCGCCTTTTTATTCTGGCTCCCAGCCGGTACTGGGGCTGGGGGTTGGGGGGGGGGTGCGGGGAAGAGTAGGGAAAGGGGATAGCGAGGGGAACCACGGTGTTTTG